>NC_045435.1:74452299-74500289 GCF_002776525.5 Piliocolobus tephrosceles
TAAATAAATAAATAAATAAATAAATAAATAAATAAATAAATAAATAAATAAATAAATAAAAAGACAAGTCAGTAAGGAAGCCAAGACATGGACTCTACTAATGCTTCTTTCCATTCAATTCAAAAGTTCTCCAAAATGTTACTCTCTGTCTCCATCAAACATGGGTGGACACTGCAAAGGCACTGTGGGCAGGGGCAGCCCATGGAGCTGCACATGGTGCTCCAGCTGCAAAAACTCCATCTCTTCATGAAAGGGCAACATAGAGTTCCCTATTTAGCTTTGCAAAGTAGATGATTACTTCTTAACTAATAAAATCTAACATTTTATTGGACCCTTTGGATCAATGCAGGAGAATAAAGTTAAATATAACCCTCAAATCACTTCATGTACCATTATTGAAAACTAGAAGCCCATCATTTCAGAAATAGAGTATGGATTATCTTCTCCCAAAATGCGGCACGTTACTTCTTTTACATGGCTAAACCTTAAACAACCTTATAAAATCTTCAGCAGTTTCTGTGTATTTGCCTGGCATTTTCCTAGGACGATAGATTTAGCAATCTATCTTCACACTGCGATTTTATTAAGCATTGGCTTTTTCTTTAGGTTCCATCACTTCTGACTTTTTATGAGCCCTGTGCATATTTACTCAGTTTTGCTATGTAAGCATCCTCTTTCTAAGCTTATGGGAGGCAAGGAGCTTGTTTGAGGTCTGCTTAGAGGCACTTCATGTCAAATTATTCCACTGAGCTTTGCAATCCTCGTGTGAGTAAATATAGAGCTGCTTTCTATCAGAAAACAGTGTTTTATTTTTAAATGCTTCCTTAATTTGTGCAAAAACTGCTCCTAAACACACTGCAAGTGTGACTGCCAGTTTGAATGGGATCCAAATAACTGTCAAAATGGTGAGTGTGGACATCGTGCCTGTACCCAGTTCCGGTTTTGCCAGTTGCTGCAGTAATTTAAACGTATTATAATGGAAATGACACATTTATGCTGAACTGCAGGGGGTGAACCCAAGCAAATATGATTGATGTCTGAATCCACTTTTCCATTCATAAAGCTCAGTTTTTATATTAGTTATTATGGAAATTAATGGCCACTTATGAAATATTTCACCCCCAAAGCAAAAATCTGGAAACCAATTATACCTGCATATTGAATGGTGAAAATGTTAAGCAATGCTATTACTTCTTCTCATTCCAGAAGATCTACCTGTTAATTTCTCCTAGAAAAAGAGACGACTATAATGAAAATTTTCATTTTCCATTTAGACTCAGTTTATAACGTAGTGTAAGCATTAGACTCTGCATAAAATATAGAGCAACAGCAAATATTTCAATTGACCGCACCTTAAATGAAAAAAAAAAAAAACAGGTACAACTTTCATTAGCAGACACTTCTGAAAGGTTATTAGGAAAAATAACTAATATAAGTAGAACACTTATACATGTCAAACACAGGGACATTCCTCATAGACTGCTGAATGCGAAATCAATTTCCCTTCTCAACTGGCATTTACAGATTCCTCAAGAACACCTAAAATTGAATTTGATTCATAATAAATTTCAATTTACATCAAACTCCACGGAAATATATGAGGCATACCCAAAGTCCTTTTCCAGATCAGAAAGTTTCTAATTTGCAGGATAAGATGGTGCAAATGCTTTCTTAAAACCCATTTTCAAAGTTTATGGTCATACAAAAAAGTTTATACACCCGTATCATGTGGTTATCCAACTAAATAGAAAAAAAAAACTTTTAAAGTAAAAAAACCGAAAAGGACAAAGAAAAAGGGGTGATAGGCCACCCAGAAAAAAATATACTTATCAAAGCTTTGATAAAATGACTCATTCAGATTTAGTTAACTACAGAGAAAAGAAATTTAAATGCAAAGGAAGAGTATTTTTTAAACCTTCCCTAAGATATGATAGATAACTTCAAATGCAGTCTTAGAACAGTGGGAAACCTTAAGTCCAGACAGAAGGAAAAGGCGGTATTATAGTTTTAAATTCCAATAAAAGCACTCGGGGCAAAATTCTATTCTAGGATAATTCACTGAAGGAAAAAAAAAAAAAACCCAAGATCAAATGCAGGATTGTTTTTCCTTTTCATTTACAGCTTAAAAGCTTCTTGGCAGCAACAGTGATCTGTCAGAAAGGGTGAAAAATTGTGCTTAATAGATAATTTTAAGACTTTAGTCAAAAGATGTTAATAAATATACTGAAGCTGGGAGGTGGAAGTGGCACAGCAGTTCGATGAGCACAATGTTCTCCTTTTGCCGTCACCTGTTATAAATCTGAAACTGTGATCACTCTGACTGCATGTTTCTTGCCTCTAAAATAAGCAAGAAGCTGTGAAAATGTTTCCAAGTTTCCAGGCCTCAAAGAAAAGAAGAGAGAACTTATGAGGTATGATGGCTTCAGCTGCCTTCATCAGAGGCAAGTTGGTTTTACATTATTTTTAAGCATTTGTTCTGAATAGTGAAAATACGATCAGCCTTAAATCCTCAATGAAGGGTATTTCAACTGGCTTCTAAGACTGGGGATCTGATAATATCTAGAGACAGCCTTGCCCAGAAATGGGGTTTAGTTTTACAAGAGAACTCCATGTCTGGGATGTGAAAGAGCACGAGGAACCCTGCACAAGCTACCACGGGATTCAAAAGGGCACTTTGCGACAGCAGTGAAACCAGGGTCAAAATGAAATGGTCAGCAGTTCTCACATTAAAAAGGAAGGCCAGGGATGCTAAATCTGGTGGGCATATTCAAGTACTTTGCTTGCCTAAGTTGACTCTCCAGAAAGCAATCTCTCACACAGGTTAGGTCTCCTTGAAGGCTTGCATCTTTCAAGGAAAGACTTTAGCAACTGAATATCCCCAGTAATTTCCTCTGATGCTACATCTCATCTAAATGACAGGGCGACAGTGCACTACGTTTAGAGAAGACGATTCCCATTTTAGTTCACAGCATCCCCGAGGGATGTCTCAAAAGAAAGCCTCCTCTGCCTGGTCATGTGATTCACAAGATACCTGTGGGGATTAAAGGCATTTCTTCTGTACACATCACTTGTCTGAACTTCTTCAAGGATCAAGTTTTGCTTCTAAGCCAAACATCCTATTCCCTCATATGGCTTTTAGAAGGGGATGTTTTTGCAGTGGTTGCTTTTGATAAAGTAAAATCACAGAAGGTATTCCTCCTCCATTATCACTTCTGGTAATTCTCTTCATGTGTCAGCTATAAATAACACACAATTTCCACATCCAGAATGGAAGGATTTGAAATGCCATAACCTAAAGCCCTCACAGTGTTAGGAAGAACTAATATGCAATGATTCCCTTTCATAGTAGACATGTTAAGGAAAAACTGGAGCTACACAGCTACGATGAAAATTAGCCCATCTCAACACAGCTCTTGCTCTGGCCCTCATCTGTACCTCCAGCAGACCGAGCACAGCTCTGTTTGACCAGTAGGGGGCGGGTAGGAGGTTGAATGTGACTACTTTCTGGCTTGTATTTATTTGATGCACAGTAAACTATGATGATGCTCATGGTCCACCTGGTCAAAGCCGAGCTTCAAAGTCACAAATAAATACAGTAGAGCTTAATGATCACTCAAGAGCATGAGTTCTGGATTCAAGTCACCTGGTACTGAATTTCCTCTCTGAAAAGAATTCATGGGCAAGTTACTCACCTCACTTGAAGAGGATAGAACTAGCACCTACCCTACAGGGTAATTTTGTCTTAGTCCATCTGTGCTGCTGTAAGAAAATTCCTGTCAATTAGACAAAGAACAGAAGAAATCTACTTATCATGGTTCTGGAAGATGGGAAGTCCAAAGTGAAGGCACCAGCAGGACTGATGTCTGATGAGGGCTGTTCTCTGCTTTCAAGATGGCGCCTTGTATTGCATTCTCCAGAGAAGAGGAACACTGTTTCCTCATGTGGCAGAGGGAATACAAGGGCAAGACAGCACTTCATTCAACTTTAATCCCTTTTATAAGGGTAGTAATACCATTCATGAGGGCAATGTCCTCATGACCTCATCACCACCCAAGGCCACACGTTAATACTTTTGCACTGGGGATTAAGTTTCAACACGCATTTTGAAGGAAACACCATAATTTAAACCACAGCAGTTATTAAATTAAATATTCCATATGAAGTGCTCAGAACAATGCCCAGGACAAATAGGATTAGGTGAGGTTCACTAATATTAATATAATTCTAAGATATACATACTTTGTATATATGATGACTTCTTGGATTTGGGACATCTTGCAAATATACAGAAATTACAATATTTAAAAAAAAAAGGTAAAGGCATCCGAGAATGAGAATAAGATTAAAAAAAGAGATCAGCAGCAAAGTCAGTGGTCAAAAACCCTACATGGCACAAGTATACTAAGAGTGGTATAAAATGTACCACTGACCAGCTGCCCTTATGCCAAAACTGTCTACACTGCTTCCGGTAGTGTTTCTTTTTGTATCTGGAGAAAAATCAGGAAAGTTCATTTCTCCCTGTCATGAAGTTTGTTTAATGCGTATTTTTGGTGGGATGGGGTCTGTGAGTGGGTATGTGTGCACATGCATATTTTTGCCACGTTCTGTGCCACACAGAAAGAAGTTGTAGTCAAGAGTGTGGAGAAGACAGGGTGTCCATCAAAAGCACACGAAGCAGGACGCATTCTGTCCATCTGTTACTTGCAAAACTGAGAAGCTGTGCTCCATTATGTAGATCACACTTTTAAAGAAGAAATGAGCAAACTGGAATGTGTTTTGAGGTGAGAGACAAGGATGGGGGAAGGACCTCAGCTTATGAAAATGCACAACAGTTAAAGGGAATGTGGGTGCTGGGCCTGGTGTAGGTAGAGGCAGAGATGGGGGCTACACGTGGTAGCTCTCTTCAGAGCCAGTAAAGGCACATGTGTGGGAAGGAGAGGAGGATGTCTGTAAACGAGTAGAATGGAAAGACGAGCTGTGAAAGGGAGGTGGAAGGGACTTGTTGGGAACTCCACACTCAGGAACTTCCAAAGAGGAGATGAACTCCATTTCATTCATTCATTTAAGCAATACATCCCATGCATCATGATATGCCAGCCACTGATTTGAGCACCAGGGCCATGATACACAATGGGACAAATAGGCTCCCTATGGTTATAAGATTATGTAAATTTATTTCAACACAATAAGAAATAGAACACCCAAGTTTTACACGGGCTACTGGCCACCCAAGTTTAAGACTGTGTGTCCCAGCTTCCCTTGCAGCTAGGTATGTACATGCGAATAAATTCTGACCAATGGGACAAGAGTGGGAGCAGCGCATACTCTTAAAAGAGAATGAGACATACTCTATACTTTGTGCCTTCCAGCTGGCCACAGTGCCAATATGATGGCAGGAACTGGGGTCCCCACTTGTGATCATGAGACAGGTGGTGGACAATAGAGGAACAAGATAGGAGTAGTCAGGATCAATTCAACGTAGTCACCCGATCAGCCCTAAATTGCTGGAGGGCAGACCATTAGATGAGAACAACATTCAGCATATTGTTAAAGTCACTGTTACTTGGACTATTGTTACAGCAGAAAATGCATATGCATATGCCTAGAAAAGATATTTAAATTTTGTGACTAGCAGAGTCAGTATTAGAAAATCCAAGTTTTAGAGCAAATGCAAGGATATAATCCACTCTGCAGATTACTTAAGTATCCATCTCCTGGGGCATTCTGACATATATCAGAATATGCAGTGTCAGTGATTCTAATTAATACATTAAAAAATATATACACATATCTTTATATATGCATATATAAAACTTAATGTGATGAGAGTTATGCTTAAGATTGGCACCTTTCTTTTGTTCTTGTTAGAATACACGTCCCTACACCACTGAAAGTCTAAACACCCTGTAGAACAAGCTAAATGTCCCCACAAAGCGAGGAAATTGTAGCTGCATCTTTAAGCCCATAAAATATTCAGGCGTGAAAACACAGGTGCAGGAGCGAAAGCCTGAGCCTGCCTGACCCACATGTGGCTCACTTGCAGAGAGAAAATTTGCTTTCCCTGGGCTTGATGGCACAGATATCTAATGGGGTGAATTTCTGCAGTGGAGACTATTTTCAAACTAGCTGATCTACTGATTATATGTTTGATATAAATGACAAAGAAAGAAAAAACTGGTATCATTGAGGAGAAAAAGCGGAAATCTGTTTGATTATCTCATCATTTCCTATGGCTACTGGTGACACAGTGTCTAAAAAACACTCTAGAAAATGGAGAGGAAACCATGGAACTGGAGAGCAGTGGAAGGGGGCATCAGTGGCCACGGTCAATGTGAGTCACACTCTAATGGTCATAGTTGATCCTTTGCAAAAGGTCATTGTTACCAGGTAAAGCATGGAGGAGTGACATGGTAATAATCAATTCATCAATTAGTGGAAATTGTTATTAACAGTCAACACTTCCATTATAACCTACACTCACCAGCCACCAAAAACAAAGTGTGCTTGGTGGGGAATCTCATTTTATCCCCTGAGCTGTGAACTCTCATCATGACTATTTTATAGATGAGGAAACTGAGGCTTACAGTGAGTTGTTCATTCGTTCATAGCATATTTAATGAGTGCCCTTCAGGTACCCAATACAATTAATAGTTGAGAGCAAAAAAGAATAAAAAAGATCTTTGCCATCACAGATCAGCACTCTCACTCATTATCTCAGCATCATTTTGATTCACCACCAGGTTTTAAGGGTTTTGTTACTACTTTTTAACCTGAAGCTGAAGAGAGAATGTACCTTTCCACGAAGACCCAGGCTCTACTATTTCCTACTGTCTTTTACCTTTTTGTTTTGCATATTTATACTTTCTGACCAACTCCAGCAGAGATTTGCTTTGGGGACCCCAATCATAGAATCGCAGCAGAGGCTGTGCTCAGTGTTGCTTGTCTGACCACAAATTCTCAGCCATATGGGTTTTCTAATTGGCAGTCCTTCTCCAGATGGCCAGTTTGACCATTTTTGACTTTTTAGCTAAAAGTGAAGTAGGAAGTGGTGGGTTTCATTCATTTATTCTAGCCCTAGTCTTGGTCCAGATTAGTCTTCCTGAAGGCTCTGCGGCACTGCCTGCCTCCTATGAGATACCGAGACGAGGAGAACCTGAGAATGCTGTGCCTGAAAAACCTGCAAGGGAAAACCAGTCAAGATCAAAGGAATTGTGAGAGAACCATGAGAGAAACTGAATTTTTTCTGACCAAGATTTTGCTGGTGGTGGTTACAAGTTTTGAGTCAAAAGACATGGGTTCAAAACCCACCTTTTGCCCTTACTGTGCAATTCTGCCAAGTCTCATGATCTCTCTGGGTTTTCATAGCCTCAGCTGTAAAGTGAGACTATAAGGCACTACAATGCTAGCTTGAAGACTAGCTGTGATAATGCAAATGAAAGCATGAAAACAGCGCCTTGCACACAGTAAGAACTCAGCAAGTGACCGTATTAGACGTTTTTATATTTGACCCTTTTAAAGGCTAGTACCAAAGGTACTTGGTCAGCTCATGTGGAAAAGCTTATTTAAGTATTCATAGTCTCCTACATCTTCTTCCTGGCTAAGACGCCTGAGGCTGCCAGAAATAATCACACTATTTGTGATCCTATGTTTATGCAACAGAAATGAAATGGAATTTTATGGTCTGTTGTGTTCAATACCGATGCTCACATTGGGATGATTCCATGCAGTGCTGCGTTACCAGAATCTACGTAATATCTGGTCCAAAGATGCAGCTCTCAGGTCACAAAGCTTTACCAAACCATCGGCTTCAGAAAGGACCTAGTTGGTCCCACACCTGCAGACCCCATCTGACACACGCTTAGTAGTAGACATATAATAGACCTGGAGAGTAAAACTAAGCTTATTCATTTTTAAAAAGCAAAGAGATTTTGGCAGGGGAAAATATTGTTAGCAAAAGACATGTTTTAAATAGTAAAAAAAAAAAAAAAAAAAAAAAAATAAGTAAAAAAATGAAAATACAAATGATGAATGTCATGAGTACAATAAACGTTGACCATCCATAAGAAAGGAAGACAACATAGAAGAGCAATGTTTCAACCAAAAGCTTAAAAATCTTCAGAACCAAAGGTCTGGCTTTGGAGCTAAGAACAGAAACACCATTTTGTTATTAAATATGAGAGTTTGTTATAAAATCCACCCAACAAATAATATGGATCAGATAATGAAAAATGATAATATGGTCATCATCCTTGAACAAATCTGGTTTTTTTTTTTTTTTTTTTTTTTTTTTTGAGGGGAATGGAGGTGGTTGGATATTCTTTCTTTGAAGCCACCAGAAAGTAAACAACATTGACTCAGTTGTGAGTTTGATTGTGTTAGACCATAAACTTAAATTAGGAAAGTCAAGGTTACAGGAGGGTGGGAAGGCAGCTCTAAGAGGACACGGGAGGCTTGACCAGTGTAAGAGCAGTAACAGATGAAGAAAACAGTTGTTCACAGTAACTCAAAAGTAAGAGGCAACACGTACGATGCAGGTCTACATCCCAAAGGGAATGGAAGTGATCATCCGTGTGCTGGGAGCCCTTCATTACACGGCCCAGAAGACAGGGGCAGATGGAACTCTGACCTCCAGGGAATCACTGACATTCTTCCACGTGGAATTGTTGGAATAAACTCTGTTGTCCCCGGGTCAAGATGTCTTTCAAAGTCACCCTTGAGTATATGAAGCCACATAAAATACAAAAAAATTTATATAAATACAAATATTTTATATTCAAACCTTCATAAAAACATGCACAGCTGATACAGGCAAGATGGCTGTCACCATCAAATTTTATATGTACAGCTGTATTTATAGATATAGTGTAGGTAGCTCCATCTTTATCTTTCTCTATAAATACTTACACTGGCAATTGTCAACCAGATCTTACAGAATTTAAAAGCAATTTGTAGGAGTAAAAAAAAAAAATACTGCATTCTCTGTTATTCTACCATTAAGTATGTCAATATCCAAGTATACAGGACAGGAAAGAGCATTACTAATAATTTTAATTAAAACAAGCTATTTCATTGCTGACAATTCAATGTCCTTTATTTAGTCTAAACTGTTATCCACGACTCTCTATGCATATGGTACAAATGAAATAAAGGAAGAAAATAAAAATCTTTATCACCTGCGCACGTGAAAGCCTTAATGCAGCTCAAGGTCAAAAGGTTGTCATTTAAAAAGAACCCACTGCTCGCTCTTGCTCCTGAATCACTGCCGTCCATAAGGCTAGAGCGGTAGATATCTACACTGACTCTGAAATGTGAGGCCGACACTACGGCTCATAAACAACCTGTGCTTCATTTTTCAAGTGCACTCTATTCATCTCAGGTCACATCTAAAATGAGTTTAACAATTTAATCCATCACTTTTTTGGGCAGTAATCCACAATGAAAAACTCACATCCAAAGGACAGTTAGGTACAATGCATGGGCTTTTCTCAAAGGAAGCCCATGATAAAAAGCATATGGAACCAGAATGGGCTACTCATTTTACAACTAAATGTTGAGTTTAGTCGAGAAAAGGAACTTTAGGATTAAATACAGGGTCACTTGAAAATCACAGGATTAAAAGAGAATGCCACTAAAGAAACGCTCAATCTGGTAAAAAGCAAAGTATTTCTTTTTCAAATTGAAACATAATTCTTCAGTAGCTGAAAATTTTATAATGTGAAATAGCACCTCGGTATTCATTCTCAGAGAGAGAACAACCTCTAGGAAAAATGTGGCTCAGAAGTCTCACATCTGTTATTTTAAAAAAGAAGGCTTTATGCATGTGTTAAATGGCTGATACATTTTTGACATGTTTTTGGTGATGTTAAATGTCACTTTAAATACCAAAACCTTAGGGCTGGGTATTTATTAAAGCATCTGGTTTTGGTTATGCCACTCCAGGTTTTCTCATTTGGGGCCAAAGACTCCTTTGCGGTGGGGGCTGTCCTTGTGCATTGTAGGATGTTCAGCGGCATCCCTGGCCTGTACCCACTAGACTGCCAATAGCAACATCCTTCCCGTTGTGACAACCACACATGTCTCCATTCACTGCCAAATGTCCCCAGGAGTAGGAGAAAAGAAAAATCACCTTTAGTTGAGAACCACTGTACTACTCCAATCAACTGTTGTATAGTGAAATATTTTATTACATCTATAGACTGTCATAATACATCTGATACCTTTCTATAAATATATATCAAGCCTGAAAAGAGATAAGACATTTTCATCCCCCTTATCTCCAACATCTCTAGAAAATATATTTAAACTTTTCAAACAGAAGTAAAAACTAAAATGAAAAAAAAAAAAATTCAAACCAGTGCCTTTGTCATCTTAGAAGCACAGTATCACACTATAAAAGCTTTTGTTTTAGGGAGAATCCCAAATAGCATCCTATAATTTAAACACTCATAAACTTGAGCATCATGTTCCAGAAAATACTGGCCCTATCCATGAAATCTGAATAAATACCCTCCTCATGTAGTCTGACAATTGCTATCTACGATTTTTCTTTCAGTAAATTCAAGCAATTTCATTTTTCAAATAGAAAGTAGGGGATTAAAAAAATGGACTCAGGCAAAGTAAGTTTGGTTTGGAAAATGTGATAAGGTTTCATTCCAATTCACTTAAGGTAGAAAACTGTCACATTCTAAGGTCTGTATGGTTAACAAATATGGGGTCGCATTATTCTGCGGGAGAGACTAGGCATGCTGTATTTCACACTTACAAGATTTCTTGGGCATGTTCCCAACTCAGAAGAAGCAGAAAGAAACAAGGTATGAGCAACCAGAGGGAGCTCGAAGGCCACTCAACTCTCAGTTTCATCCTCCGTCTGACAGACATGACTGCATGTGAGTCTCCTAACCTCTGGCCTCATACCCCTTATAGCAGAAGAGAAATAATGCATAATCCATCATCAGGCTAATTTATCTTCTACCACAACTTTACAAAAAACTCTCATTCAGATTCCGCTAGGTGACTGGTGCAGGAAAAACACCTGAGTTGCAGATGGCTTTCTGACCACCATCAACCACTTTCCTGCCCTATCCCTCTTTGAACACATGTATACCTCACCTGGAGAGGGGAAAAATGTCCACCTTTACCAATCAAACAATTATGAAATCTTTACAGAGGAACTGTATCTTCAGCTTCTATTAAACATCAAATGACTGTTGCAAGAAGATAATCTGATTTATAAAGCGTAGAAATGACACAACTTTTAAGGAGGCCTCAATTTTATAAAGCAGCAAAATCCTATAGTGAGCTTTTAACCCTTGCACACAAACCACACCAGATATAGCTCCAGGGTTATTCTGTCCTGGTTCTGCTTAAAAAGGATCATTTTGCAGACTCACACGGTTAGCAGCAAACCACAGCCCAAATGAAATCATGCACTTCTCAAAACTCAGCCAGCAAGTCCATATAAATGGGATAAAGGCTTCTGGCCCACACTCATGGCCAAGTTCATCCTGTTTCCATAGTACAGGATATAACAATTCTCAAAACAGCCAAGTGGGAGACCTGCCCAACTGGCAGGGACCATCTCCAGTAGGCCTCTCTCCACAGTTAACTCAAAACAGCACACCAGTTAATGAAATTCAAGGGACATTTGAGAGCTTAGCCTCCGAATGTCACACAAAGAAGACTGCAAGCACAGAGCCATTGTCCAAGACCTGAGGATACACCATGAGACCAACCACATTTCCCGTTAGCCAGGGATTTATTTCCCAGGGAAGCCCTTAGTGTTTTGTGGAGAATATATAGCTGGGAGAAAAAAAGTTCTTTATGCTTACTAAGCTAATGTGCCTACCGATGGAAAAGATCAAATGAACAGAACAAAAATAGAAGCGGATTCTGAAATGGAATTTGGTTGCTTAACTCTGGAGTTTCCTGTATTCAGAAATAGAATCCAGACACTTGACAGTCATATGTAGTCATGCAGTTGCACATCATGAACAATGGCAAACGACTTTCAAAATAAAGACAAGAAATGCCCTGTCTTCTACATGCACTACATTACAGGTGGAAAAGGACAACACGTACAGATTTTTGTTTTCTTCCCCACTGAACTGTTTTTCTGTTTTGTTTTGTTTTTTAAATATTCAGCTTCCTAACACTATGAACACTACCAGGACTTGCTGGAGGCAAAAGGGAGTAAGGAGGATCCTCTAAATAACCGTGGTCCACTGTGCGCACTAAACGCCATACAATGTACTAAGATGTGGATTAAATCTGAGATATCATTACAAACTAGAATTACAATGGCATTTATATAAATGGGAGTCAAGGCTGGGCTACCATATTAGTCTGTTCTTACACTGATATAAAAAAAAAATTTATGATGTTAGAGAAAGGAAGGGAGGAAGGAAGGGAGGGAGGGAGGGAGGGAGGGAAAGGGGAGGGGAAGAGGAGGAGGAGGGGAGCAGGGAAGGGGGACGAGAATAAAGAAAGCCTGAGACTGGGTAATTTATAAAGAAAAGAGGTTTAATTGGCTCACAGTTTTGCAGGCTGTACAGGATGTATGGTGTTGCCATCTACTTGGCTTCTTGGAAGGCCTCAGGAAACTTACAATCATGGAGGAAGGTGAAGGGGAGGCACACATAACACATGGCTGGAGCAGGAGCAAGAGAGAGAAGCGGGAGGTGCTACACACTTTTGGACAACTGGATCTCACTATCACAAGAACAGCACCAAGGGGATGATGCTAAACCATTCACAAAAAGCCGCCCCCATGAACCAATCACCTCTCACCAGGACCCAACTCCAACAGTGAGTACTACAGCTGAATGTGAGATTTTGGTGGGGAGACACAGATCCAAACCATATCAGCTACCAACCACTCATGCTACTCTTTCTCCAAGTTTATTTCCATGGATTTCCTTAGAATAGCCCTCCGTTACCTCTCTAAACCAGCATGTCTAAAACTTTACTGTCTATGAATGACCTGCGATCTTGTTAAAATGCAGATTCTATTTTGATGTAGTACTTTTGGGAAGGGTCTGAGGTTCTGCCATTCTAACAAGCTGGCAGGTGACGCTGGTGCTGCTGGTCAGAGGACCAGGCTAGGAGTAGCCAGGAGCTCGAGTTCCTATGGAAACACTGCTGGTTACCTCATCAACAGGGATTTTGTTGGAACAGTCATGTATTCATCCCAAGGGATAAGTCATGATCCTGACAAGCCAGTTATTCTGTCTCAGAAAAAAAAAAAAAGAATCCTAATCCTCTCTGGTGAACACTGACGTATAGGTTGGCAGGTGCTGCAACTTTGACCAATGATTTTGCTTGTTTGTTTGTTTGAGACAGAGTCTCACTCTGTCGCCCAGGCTGGAATGCAGTGGCACAATCTTGGCTCACTGCAACCTCCACCTCCCAGGTTCATGCAATTCTCCTGCCTCAGCTTCCTGAGTAGCTGGGATTACAGGCACATGCCAGCACACCCAGCTAATTTTTCTATTTTTAGTAGAGATGAGGTTTCATCATGTTGGCCAGGCTGGTCTTGAACCCCTGACCTCAGGTGATCTGCCCGTCTCGGCCTCCCAAAGTGCTGGGATTACAAGTGTGAGCCACCGCACCCAGCCCCAACCAGTGATTTCTAAAGAGAAGTTGGCTGGGCTTCCTGTGATGAAGAAATTGTTTTTCCTCTTCTCTCAGCTCCTGCATTGGACTCTGCTACATGAGGCCAGGCTCCATGAGGCTAGGGGAACCATTCTGGACACACAAGGTGACAGGATGAGGACAAAGGAATACACACAGAGGACAACAGAGAAAAAGAAGGAAAAGCACCGAAATGATGGGTCAGCCGACTGCAGCCCATGGGCCAAATCCAGACTGCCATCTATTTTTATAAATAAAGTTTTACTGAGGGAAGCCATGCCTGTTTCTGTACTACTTATGATTCTGTCTTAAGTCACTTTGAGCCACTGTGACAAAATACCACAATCTAGGTGGCTTAACCAACAGAAATTTATTTCTTACAGTTCTGGAGGCTGTGAAGTCCAAAATCAGGGACGAGTGTGTTCTGTGGGGTTCTTACAAAGGTTTCAATATAACCTTCCTGGCTTGAAGACACCATCTCTCTTCTGACTCTTCATACAAAGGCAATAATCCCATTTCTAAGAGCTCCACGCTTATGACCTAATTACTTCCCAAAGGCCCCACCTCCAAATACCATCACACTGGGGAGGAAGGCTTCAGTATATGAATTTCAGAGCAACATAAACATTCAGTCCACAACAATTGCTTTTGCACTACAGTGACAAAGACAAGTAGTTGCAGCAGAGACCACATGACCCTCAAAGTCTAAAACATTTGCTATCTGGCCCTTTTCAGAAAAACATTACTGACTCCTGGACCAGAGGATTAAATCACCTACTCAAACACTTCATCCCATCTTCTGTTTCACTGCCACAGTATTTTCATCAAGAGCAATTATTTCTTCCATAGCTGTCTTATTCACTACTATATGTGAGTGCTTAGCGCAGTGCCAGGCACGTGGGAGATGCTGAACAATTTGTGCCAATTGTAATTAAGCTCATACTTTTTAATCAAGGTGCTTCAAAATTTCCGTTTCCTTCTCTGGCTCTTCAATATAAGGCATTTATTTAGAATGTGCTAAAAATGACAGTGCTTAATATACCCTCCTGTTAATAACAATACCCGGTTTTCTTCCGCCACAAACTCCATTTCCTTCCTCCTGGGCTGCTGGTAGGCAGGACAGAATCCAGTTTCCAAATTAGGACTTGCCATATCCAGAAGCAGCTGACCCTGTGACCTGCAAGTGCAGGTCAGGATCTGCATGGTCATAGGACCATTCTGGCAGACAGAAGGGCAGGCCGCCTGACTGCCAGCCAACTGGAGCCATGGCACAGAGAGAACACGCTACAGCAGTTCACCTTTGAGGAAAGGAAAGTGAGCCCAAGAGGAAACATAAATTTTGAGTAGCAGAAAAGAAGAAAAATCCAGTAGGAGATCCAACGATGGGAAAAGCCCTAGCTTTCTATAGCATAAGAGCTAATACAGGATATCTTAAAGAAACCTCTAAATATGTCTATGAAATTGTCTTATAGCAAATAGTATAATGGAAATGGATGTTTCTCCTAGTTATTCTCAAAGATGAATCATTTACTTGATAAAATTAATAGTTAATACATCCCCTTTAACTATATTTTATAGCATAATAGCATAGTGATAGAAAAAACAATAAGGCCAGGCACAGTGGCTCACGCCTATAGTCCCAGTGTTTTGGGAGGCTGAGGTGGGCCTCCCAAAATGCTTGAGCCCAACAGTTCAAGACAAGCCTGTGCAACATGGTGAGACCCTATCTCTACAAAAAAAAAAAAAAATACAAAAAATAAGCTGGCCATGGTGGTGCAGTAGTTCCAACTACTCGGGAGGCTGGAGTAGGAGAATGGCTGAGCCCAGGAGGTTGAGGCTGCAGTGAGCCATGATTGAGCCACTGCATTCCAGCCCAGGGGACGAAGTGAGACCCTGTCTTGAAACAACAACAACAGAAGCTGGAGAGTCAGAACTTGGCTGGAGTTCCTGCTTGGGTGCCTGAGTAAATTATTTAGCTTTTCAGAGCCTTGGTTTTCTAATCCATAAAATAGGCATAATGACAATCTCTCCATTTCTGAGATAAATACTTACTAGATGGTAGCAAGATGTTACTGTTATTTCCAAAATGGAAGGGAAATTCCATTCCCTCTTCCCATCCTCTTCCCTCTTCTTTATCTCATGCCCTCCCTCCTGCCCCCCCTTTCTTTCTCTACTCCCACCTCCTATTATTTATCTATCCCTGAAAAGATATTACAAGTAACATATAAGCTGGCCAATTAACAATCTATTGCAGACTGTCTCTGCATATTTCTCCTCAAGGAATCATGAATAAGAAACAGACACTTTCATTTACAGTGTCTGCTTTTGGGAAAACACTGGCGGTTTCACTGAGCAAGTAAAGATATGCACAGGAACAGCAAATATACTGTATGGTTAAATCAATTCTTAGCACTTTTCTAAAGCCATCACTTATTTTCACACAGCTCAGGGTCTCCACCTACACACGTGCAAAATAATGATTAATTTTGTGAAGTTTGGGGAAGACACAAATAGTTAATGGGCTCAAATTATGGAAAAGTCAGAGCTGGTATGTCACAGCATTAACTTAATACATTTTAATCAGTACCTACTAAGCTCAGACAGTGGGAAAACAACACAGTAAAATGAGTTAAATTCTACTGGAGAGTGTGAGACAACAAAGATACAATACTTAGTGAGAATAATCTTTATGAAGAAAATTCAAGGTGTCGTGGGGCATAAGGGAATAGAGCAGGATAGACATAATGTTTTAAAGAGGTTAATTTGGGTGGGGTATGGTGGTTCACGCTTGTAACCCCAACACTTTGGGAGGCCTCAGTCCAGGAGCTCAAGACCAGCTTCGGCAGCATGGCGAAACTCTGTCTCTACAAAAAATACAAGTATTAGCCAGGTGTGGTGGCACGCACCTGTAATTCCAGCTATTCAGGAGGCTGAAGCAGGGGGATCACCTGAGCCCAGGAAGTCAAGGCTGCAGTGAGCCATGATCACACCAACGTACTCCAGCCTGGGCCACAGAGTAAGAGCCTATCTCAAAAGATAAAAGACCTGAACTGAGCTAAGGAGCAAGTTATATGACAGCTGACGGAGAGGGAGAGCATGCTCCAGACAAGAAATAGTTAAATGCAGGCTCCTGAGTCTGTTCCAAAGAAGGGTTCCCCTTAGGTCCTGCAGTAATAACAACACATACAAGCACACACACACACACACACTCACACAGACATATTCCTACACAAGTGTATGCACCTCCATGCTCCTGTCGCTCCTTGTGCATCTCTGCTACTACTGCCAACTTTGCTGTCCATCTCCCCATCCAGATCGCACATCTTTTGAAGGCAGAAAGCCTGCATGCCAAGCATTTAGCACAAACATTCATGAAATGTGTGTTGAATGACTGAACAATCTTTCTAAGTGAACATGCAGGGCAGATATCCAGAAGAGTGCTTGCCAGAATTACTTGTGAATTATATTTTACCTATGAATCAAGTTCCTTAAGGTGATTTTAGTACCTTCTGGCTGAGAAATAGCAAGCTGCTGGGGAAAAGGAATCCTAAGGGCAGATCACATTCACTTAAAAGTACTGGGCTTACAAGCAGGATATGCCTGCAGAAGGAAACTCAACAGTCTGCAAAACGTTGACAAATGGAGTAAAATTTACATTTCTGGAAGAGCTTCCTTTACACTAAATCTGGGGTCATGCCTGATACATTAAAGACAGATCTGGATGCTTAATTTATTATGTTAAACAAACGGAGTTTGTAGAATCTCAAGTAAAGTGGCATGTACAAATGTTAAGGTATGGTTTGATAAAGCTCAGTATGCATCAACTCTGTCTGCGGTTTGCTTCACTTGAAGATGTTACAGAAAGAAACCAATTTCCTAACCTCTAAATACAGAATCCAGTACAGGTTGAGTAACCTTTTCCAAAAAATTCAAAATTTCAGATTTTGGAGTTTTTCAAATTTTGGAATATTTTCAAATGAATAAGGAGATATCTTAGAAATCTTGAGTCTAAATGTGAGAGCCAAGTCTAAACATGAAATTCATTTAAGTTTCACATATACCTTATATACACACATAGTATGAAGGTAATTTTAAACAATATTTTTAATAAGTTTGTGCCTGAAACAAAATTGTGACTACATTTTGACTGCAACTCGTCACAGGAAGTCATGTGTGGATTTTCCACTTTGATGTCATGCTGGCACCCAAAAAGCCGTACACTTTGAAGTGATTTGTTGGAGCTCCAATTTTCAGATTAGGGACACTCAACCTGTAATGTTGAGCTCTCACCAAGAGATAAAGATCCATCTTATTACCTACTAGATTTTAGCATACTATTTTCCGTCTCAGCTTTCTGTCATCATCTTACTTCGATATGTTCTAATTCTCTCATCATTTTGTTTTCAACAGTTAGCTCTTCCTCAAGATTTATCTTTACCAGTATCTTAAAGATTAAATGAAAATAAAAGAAAGTAAGACTTTCCCAAAGCTAAATAGTAATCTGTCCAATCGTTTTCCCTAAGCTGTAGATAGATAGATAGGTAGGTAGGTAGGCAGGCAGGCAGACAGGAAGGAAGGAAAGAAGGAGATGGATGGAAGACAAGAAGAAAGGAGAAAAGAAATGAATTAATTGTTAATTTTATTATAACGAGACCCTCCCAGTTTGCTGTGACACAAAGTACCTATTATAAGCCAATATCTCTGGTATCCAGTGAAAGAAAGCTTACCATTTAATAGGAGACACTAAAGAAAAACATCGTATTTCACCAAATCTAAGATACCATCAATTCAAAATTCACCTTTATTAAATGTCCCATTAAGTTTTTTTTAAAGTATTTCCAATTCATTAAAGAACAGTACATCAGTGTTTAAAAATTACATACATTTTAAAATGCTAAAATATGAAAATATGTGTATTTCAGGGGACATAAGGAATATCTCTGTACCTTCCTCTCAATTTTGCTGTGGACCTAAAATTGCTCTAAAAAACTAAAGTCTTGGCCAGGTGCAGTGGCTCACGCCTGTAATCCCAGCACTGTGGGAGGCCAAGGCAGGCGGATCACGAGGTCGGGAGAGAGAGACCATCCTGGCCAACATGGTGAAACCCCGTGTAAACTAAAAATACAAAAATGAGCTGGGGGTGATGGTGCGCACCTATGGTCCCAGCTACTGGCGAGGCTGAGGCAGGAGAATTACTTGAACCTGGGAGGTAGAGGTTGCAGTGAGCCAAGATTGTGCCACTGCACTCTAGCCTGGCGACAGAGCAAGACTCTGTCTCACAAAAAAAAAAAAAAAAAAAAACTCTTAAAAAAATCTACTTCAAAATGGAGAATTACAATTATCCTAATACTCAGCAGAAGTTCATTCATGTACAAACTATGGCATTTTGGGAGGAGCCTGAGAGTGACGAGCATTTCTAGACATGGCCTCCAGGGGGCACAGAGTTGGAAAGACTCTGGACTGTATTGAGGTTGGAGATACAGACATGGTTGGTATTAAGTAGGGGAGTGTTTTGGGTCTTTAACAAGTGAGGGAGAGTTTGTTCTAGAACTGAGATGTGGGGACGAGTGCAGGCATGTGCAATCTCCCTATGGAGAAAAACATCTCATCCAGGGATCATCTTCCTCTTCCACAATAGTATGTCTCAAGCACTTCTGTAGCTGGTTATGGGTAAGAAATCAAGAAAATTTCCTAATTAGTACCTGAAATCCTGGGTAACATCATATAATGATTTTTCTTCTTCTCTTGGGTAACCAATAGGATTAGAAGACAGCAGCTACTAGTGACTGCTATTACATAAACCCTGCCCACAACTGGCCCCATCACCTTTTCTAAGGACAGGCTTCATAGCTGCAGAGGTAAGGGTGAGGGAAAGCACATGTAACAACTTTTTATGTAATTCCAGAAGCTTTTTCATTTAAAAACCCTATGGCTAGGTAGAACAGTAGATAAGTAGGTCCACAGATAAATCAATCAGAGAAAAACTCTTCCTTTAGAAGAGGCACATGAAACAGAAAACCCTTCCCGTGACTAGATGCAACCATGATTCCCTAGGGAGCTGAATAGGACTGCTCAGGACCATTCCCATCTGTCCATCTTCACTCCCCAAATGAACCAGTTACCCCTACTGTCTTGTGATGGCTGTGGGCAAAACCGTCTTCCAATTCATGCTCATCATTAAGTGGGAAACTCCATCCTGGAGGGAGGGACGAAACTGTTTAGACCCTGGAATCTCACCTAAGACACAGAGGTGCACACATCGCGGACGACTACATGGATATTGTCTGCATTTTAATTTGCTTTCTATTTGTTGCATAATAAACAGACTCGCCATTTGACCACTCTCGAGATGTATTGCTATTTCTGCCACATCCTTACTTTGCAGAGACCCAAAACACTCCCGTTTAACTGTGCACGACCAACCACATCTGTAACTCCAACCTCAACGCAGCACCTGAAATGAAGCAGGAGATGAGCCAGTATCTGATGGCTAGACTCCATATAAAAACCAGTACTCCTTGGCAGTTCAAAAGCAATGCTTACCAAGGATGCTAGTTCAGGTCTCTGACTTGAAATGGAGGAACACAGGAATTACAAGCATCAATGCCCCGACTTTTGGGAACATTTTAGGCACAGGGAACCAAATACAAAACCAACTCCCTTACTACAGTCTGGGAAGGGACTACAGAGATTGCCTAGTCCCACTCTCACAACCACAGAATTCTCCTCAAGAAGCCTTTAACAGCATTTACACAAGGATAAAAGAGTATTTACAGAACTACGATTTCCCATCAGGAAATGAGGTAGTCTTTTGACTCACAGTGTAAAATAAATCAATGAGGGTAAGTTGGCTGGCAATATAAAATGTATGTCAGACAAAAACAAAGGAGAGAGGTAGAGAGAAATGGTTTAAGTCCCTGCTATATTCAGTGGATGGTAAGGACATGTCCCATTACCACTCCCCTGTCCATCTGTGGTATCTAATTCAAATACAGCCCTATCAAAACCTTAAAGGAGTAAAGGAAGCCATTCTTGCCACCTTTCTTGTCCATGTGATTTCTGAGCTTAAAGTTACAATAATTAGACAACATTTATGGGTTTTACTAAATATAAGGAGCTTTTTCATACTACTTCCTATCCTCAGTACTATTTGTACAGGGGGATATTATTCTTATCTTTACATGTGGCTCCGAAAGAATAATTGGCATCTCAAACACCCAACAGTATTTTCAGAGTACCACAATGCACCATAGGAAAATTAAATACACATACATACATATATTCAATGTATGTATATATACTCTGTGTGTATATATATATATTTCCCATTCAATAACTGATTTCCTTTCACATTTATAAGCCTGAGGAGTATAAACGTATCTGTGTTAGGAACAACTTGTACTTAATTCTTGTTTCTTTCTCAGTTAGTCCCCTGAGAATGCCTCACTTTCACACTGACATCAAACATTTCCATCATTCTATCCTGGTCTCAATCCAAGGATTTTTTTCATTAGTGTCTTCCTTGGAACTTCTCTCCACCATCCTGCCCTTGCCTTATTTTCCTTCTCATCTCATTTATCACTGACCAAGTTATAGAGGAAAAAATTCAGGAGTCTATAAACTGTTTCTTCTAACTTCTGTTTTACTGATCTCTAAGCTACATGATTCATGAGTTGCAGGATGCTGCCTCGTCCTTTGTCAATGCTTGCTTGGATTCTTCTTCATTTTTTTTTTTTTTCTTTTGAGACGGAGTTTCACTCTTGTTGCCCAGGCTGGAGTGCAGTGGTATGATCTCGGCTCACTGTAACCTCCACCTCTTGGCTTCAAGTGATTCTCCTGCTGCAGCCTCCTGAGTAGCTGGGATTACAGGCATCTGCCACCACACTTGGCTAATGTATTCTTAGCAGAGAGACAGGGTTTCACCATGTTGGCCAGGCTGGTCTCGAACTCCTGACCTCAGGTGACCTGCCTGCCTTGGTCTCCCAAAGTGCTGGGATTACAGGTGTGAGTCACTACACCCCGCCTTTGCTTGGATTCTTCTGAAAAGCAACCTTAATTAAATGTCCATTGTTAGCAGGACACGTAACCAAGATTTTAAGACTGTTTCTCTAGCTCTCAAGACCCTCCAAACACTGACATATTAAAATAAAGCCTGTGTGAGAGGTATGTCACTGAGCTTCATACATGGCTCATACTAAGGTAGGGTGTGATTCTAGCAACACACAAAGAACCTGCAAGACGAATATGAGTTAGACGTGGAGCAACTGCCAGGGAACGTGGCATGTTCACCGCTTAAACACTCCATTTCATTCCAAGGTACCAAAACGATAATAGACTTTATTCTAATTGGATTGTCTGCAATGAGCCAATTTAAGTGCTAAATGCTGCGAATTATTCAGCCTGACATAGCAATGCACTGATGTGAGCCACTGCAGGGCAGGGGGTTTGTGGAACGTGTGAGTTCCCGAAACATAATGAGGAGCTGAGCATCTAACTTGGCAGACCTCCACCGTACAGATTCATATTGTCTCAACAGCTGCAGGGGACCCAAAAAGCACTGGCGGCCACCTTGACCCAAAACGCATCTGCCAGCAGACAGTAGAGCCGATTCCGTAGCATTCCAGCACCTACATCGCTGGGATGAAAAAAGGTCGAAGGCTTCAGAAGAAAACAGCTCACAGTGCAAGGAAAAATCATCCATAAGAATAGGCATCATTCACCATCAATTTCGTCTTATTATTTTCACATTTTCAGAATGTTATAATGTTTAAACTTAAAAAGGCGCTGGGTAGGATTTTTATAAAGAGTGATTAAAAGCTTGAGATCTGTAATGGAAATGGAGCCACCACATACCAGTTTGCTTACCCCAAGGCAAATTATTTAATATTCCTATACCTCAGTGTCTTCATTTGAAAAATGGACATCGTAATAGTTCCTATATGCTACATGACTGTTATGAGGATAAAATAGATTTTGAACATGTATGAGGCCTAACACATGCTAGCAAATAAAAATATATAAAAAGATAAATATAATAACAATAACAGATTTAAAGAGAAACAATTCAATAGGCATTTATGAAACTCCATTTTCCATCCAAACTATCATGATCTCATGTTACCGCACACACAGAAAGGTGCCTAATTTGACAGTGAGATTTTTATTCTCAGCACAGTTTTGTCACAGCTTAACCTCTAGAAATCATTTATTTTAAAACACACAAGGTGGGGAGTAGGAGGTTAAAATGGTCCCTTTGGTGCCATCTAACACTAAAATTAGAATTTTCAAAATCAATTTATAACTATGATAATTTCATTACTAAAATAATTTTCAACAACACCGCCCTATGTCTGAATCAAACTGTATTTTCATTAAATAGTGCGGCTCTATACACACAGCCAAAAATAAGTCTAGAATCCTGTGAAAAACTCAATTTACAAATGCCAACAAAGAAAAACATGCAGCCAACTTTTAATGGCTCAAGAGGAGACTGTTTCCTCAGCTTCCTGACTAAAGTTTAAATTAAAATGTCTTACACAGTAAACGTAACTGACTGCATTTGGACTAAGGGATTTAAGTGCTGTAATATTCATATCTAATTTAACAGCACTCTGTATATTTTTATGCATAAGAATTAACAGCAGTTGAATAGTTTACTTGACTACTTTTCCCTCATCTGTGCAAAGCGACCCACACCCAGACACATTAATTCAGGAATGGGCTGCAATCATTTGTGCTGTTCAGCCAGGAGTTATAAAATGAAACTCAAGCTGTCTTAAACTCAATGTCACTATTTGGGATTTCCTGTATTATTCAGGTTCAGGTATTTGACTTTAAATCAAGTGATAATATGATGCTTTGCAAACACCAATCTTACCCTCTATGATTTCATCTTCTGGCTGAAAAATTAATTTCCACTTACATAGAGCATCTGAAACATAATGAGACACTTCCTGGACTTCTCAAAAAAACATAAAATAAAAAAAAAAAGAAAGAAAAAATATGTTTCTAAAAGGCCTCATTCAGCAAAGGCTCAAACTACAGCTTCTGAACAAGGATTTACAAACTTTATTGTGCTGATCTCTAGAAACAGGCCAAGGATGCAGCACACCAACATGGCACATGCATACATATGTAACAAACCTGCATATTGTGCACATGTACCCTAGAACTTAAAGTATTATAATAATAGTAACAATAATAATAATAAAGAAACAGGCCAATGAATAATAAGATAATGACAAATAAGATACATTTCACAGCTCTAATTAGAGAACAACAATGCCTTCCTCTAACTTGATGCCCTCTCTTGCTAAGAAGAGTAAGGAAACATGAACACTTCCACATTAATCAGGATTTCAGCTCAACTCCCCCACCACTGCCATATTGAAGTCAACAGAAAAGAAGTGAGAGAGATGTTCTGAAAAATTCAGAAAACACACAACAGAAAAATAGGGTGAGAAACACTGCCCTGCTTCCAAACATGCAAAGAAAAGGAAATGGAGAACCGACAGAGCTATTTATCTTAAGATAATTTTCAAAATCTTGCCTACTTAATTTTTATATATTCATTTATTTATTTTTGAGATGGAGTCTCGCTCTGTCGCCCAGGCTGGAGTGCAATGGCGTGATCTCAGCTCACCGCAACCTCTGCCACCCGGGTTCAAGCGATTCTCCTGCCTCAGCCTCCTGAGTAGCTGGGACTACAGGTGCGCGCCACCATGCCCGGCTAACTTTTGTATTTTCAGTAGAGACAGGGTTTCACCATGTTGGTCAGGCTGGCCTGGAACTCCTGACCACCCACCTTGGCCTCCCAAAGTGCTGGGATTACAGGCGTGAGTCACCACACCTAGCCCACTTAATTATTACATATGTAATAGATGTGCTTTAAAAAGACTCAAACAATAGGGTAACATTTGAAGAAAAATAAAATGCATCCCATATAAAGCCCACATATTCCTCCCTGCCTATGTCCATCCTCCTCATCAAAGGAGAGTTAATGACAATTTATTTGTTTAGTGTGTCTCTTTCCTAACCTGTTTCTACATGTTAAAATTACTTACATTTTGAGGTAATTATACCTCGATATGGGTCAACATTGTAATTCCCTGGAAATAAGCTAGGAAGAAGATTGAATTAATGAAACCAGGAAGGTACTTGACTCTAAACGGGAAAAACTAGTATCATTTCAGAACAGCATGTTTATTCATAAAGGCCAAGACCGTTCTGACTAATTTACGAAGAATACTTTCAGATGCTTTAACTTGGAACATGAAAACAAGGAAATGGGCAAGTATCTGCCTCCTACACTGCTGTATTCATAGCAGGAAAGAGACATAGTCAATGATGACTAGCAGATGGCAAGGAGCTACCAAATATTGCCGGGAGTCACATTTCTCTGGAACATTTCTCTAGAAAAGAGCAGAGAGCAGAAATTCAAAGTCCCCACAGGGAACGCAGATTTGAACTGGGTCTTAAAGTAGAAGACCCAGCTCCAAGACTATTAATCAACTTTCTACCTTATTCCAGCACCCCACATGGAATCACAAAAAGAAACGCTTAAGTCAAGTGTAATTAAACCCTTTCCAACACAGGAAACGTAGGTCAAAGAAGTCAAAAAGCCAGAGATCAGTGGAATCTTTAATGTTGACCTAATCATGACATCAATTCTAGGACCACTGAACTGTAGATGAGAAGAAAAGTAACTTCATGAACCAAGGTTTCCACTCAGATGGGACATAAACCAGAGCCTTTGTGATCCTACTGTGAAATATACTCAATTAGGCTGGAAAGGGGCGCAGGTTTTCCTTTTTTATAACACAGAAACAAAATAGGATTCTTTAGCAAATTTGGATTGATCTCTGAGAGCTGAGCTCTTCCCTAAGACCACGCCTCTGAGTTTACACAGCTTTAAAAACCCAGACATTCACACTGGTGAGAAGAAAGCAGCATACAGAACTAAAAGCTGGAGAGTTTTCCCTTAGAGATTAGTCACATAATCAAGTATGTTCACTTCAGGTGTAATGAACGAGGTAATGCTCATCCAGCCACGGGTGCTGATTTAGTAAGGAATATGCTTTCAATGGAATAAAAGGCACAGACCACTGGATATCTCTTTGTGAAGACCACAAACGCAAGGTTACAAAAAGACGTAAAGAAACTCACATAGAAATGTAAGATTTAGAAAACTCTGAGCAACTACTGAAGTCACACATCCATATGAGGGCTACCAGCTCGTAGAGTGCATTTGCATGAATTAGAAAAAGGTGCCCTCGTCCGGTGCAGTGGCTCATGCCTGTAATCCCAGCACTTTGGGAGGCCAAGGTAGACTGATCACGAGGTCAGGAGATCGAGACCATCCTGGCTAACATAGTGAAACCCTGTCAATACTAAAACTACAAAAAAAATTAGCCAGATGTGGTGGTGGGCACCTGCAATCCCAGCTACTTCGGAGGTTGAGGCAGGAGAATGGTGCGAACCCAGGAGGCGGAGCTTGCAGTGAGCCAAGATCACGCCACTGCACTCCAGCCTGGGCAACAGAGCAAGACTCCATCAAAGAAAGACAGACAGAAAGAAAGAGGAAGGAGGAAAGGAAGGAAGGAAGGAAGGAAGGGAGGGAGGGGAAGGGGAGGGGAAGGGGAAGGGAAGGGAAGGAGGGGAAAGGAAAGGGGAAAGGAAAGGAAGAAAGGAAGAAAGAAAAAAAAGGTGTCCTTCAAGGGTTGAAAAAGTACCTGTTGGGGACTATGTTCACTATTTGGGTGATGGGTTCAATAGAAGCCCAAACTCCAACATGATGCAATATATCCATATAACATAATTGCACATGTATCCCCTGAATCTAAAGTTTAAATAAAAAGAAAAGAAAAAGGTGTCCCTTGCTCTGATATGCAGCTACCATTGGTCTCCTTGGCTGGTGCTCTCACACAGTGAGCAGGCTGCCCAGGTGTCCCCTGCAGTCCTTCCCATGCACGTGTTCATGTTATTTTCAGCATGAGAAAAACCAGTAAAGCAAAAAGAAATTGGAAGAAAAATACTAAAAAATGGTGAAAAAAAATAAAACCTTAACATCAATGACTTGTTTCCACAGTCTGTTTCTTCCCAGTACACTAAAATACCCATATCAAACCACTCTTAAAATGATTCCAGGCTCTGCATAATTCAAATGCTTTAGAAAAAACTCGTAACTGCATGGAGAATAAAGAAATGCCAACCTCCCAAATTTTGGTCCCGATTGACAAGAATAAGGGGAATTAAATATCAAAACCATGCAGATTATTCAAGAATATCAAACAAAAAGGCAAAAGATCAAAAAACAGCCATAAAACTTTTAGAAAAGACTGTCGGTCTTCTGAGCACAAAAATCAATCATGATGACCAATTCCAAAGGATTTTTTTTCTTTACTTTTTCCTCTTTTTAACATTAAAGGGTAATTAAGTCATACATAAGTGAAGCTTTACAGTTTTACTTCAGTAAGCAAAGCCTAATTCTAAATGATGCTGAGACACTACAGAATGCAAATCCATGAGTAACTTTTAAATTTAAAAGGGAACCAAGAAAACACACTCCTCATTATGCAAATTCCTCCTACCTTCTCAGTGGGCTATTTCTCACCCAATAAAGAGAAGAGTTATTGTTTGGTTTGTTGACTGTTTTGGTCTTAATAGTGGTAAGGGGCCATAACTACATTCCCATGGAAATTATATATAAAGAAGAGGTATTTCTTTTTTTTTTTTCTTCCGAGACGGAGTCTCGCTCTGTCACCCAGGCTGGAGTACAGTGGCCGGATCTCAGCTCACTGCAAGCTCCGCCTCCCGGGTTTACGCCATTCTCCTGCCTCAGCCTCCAGAGTAGCTGGGATTACAGGCGCCCGCCACCTCGCCCGGCTAGTTTTTTGTATTTTTAGTAGATACGGGGTTTCACTGTGTTAGCCAGGATGGTCTCGATCTCCTGACCTCATGATCCGCCCGTCTCGGCCTCCCAAAGTGCTGCGATTGCAGGCTTGAGCCACCGCGCCCGGCCAAGAAGAGGTATTTCTAAAGCTGACTCTATACTGTTGCATATTTTCTAAGAGTACCAAGGAATACTCTTAGAAGCAAATCCTATGAGGCTACAAACATACTTCAAAAAATAGAAGGCAGCTAGATAAGATCCTGAAGACTTGCACTTTATACCACTCACAAAAAGAAAAGATTTGATTGCATTAGAAGGACATCAAAGGATGCACATTGACAATTTAAATAGAAGAAATTGGGGCGTAAATCATCCTGGTGAAAAATACAAAGATTTACCAGGAGTGAAAGAAACGCAAATTGAAACAACTTTAAAGTTACACTTCAGAGCTATTAAAATACAATGAAATTATAAAATCCAATTTTTGGTAGAGCTCTAGATAAACAGGTACACACAGCTAGCAATGAAACCAACTTCAATCTTTCTAAATGATCTAGCAGCCTTTAATAAGAACTGTTCAAATGCAGTAAGTTCAAAGAAATAACTCGGGGAAAAAAGAAATTAATTTATACCAAGAAATATTACATTTCATTATAAAATAATGAAATTGAAAACAACTTAATGCTTCAAACTAGGGAAACAATTATACAAACCATGACACAGCAGCATGGTATATAATGACATTTAAGGTAATGATATGTACAATACATCACCTATTAAAAATACACTTGTAGACAATATTAGCAGAAAGATATCTATTTAAGTATATTTATTCAATCAACAAGAAAAATGCAATTAAATATATTTCAATAGTGAATATGAAAGGCAGAATCAAAAGTGGTCCCAAATAGAAAAACAGGTTCAAATGTTTAGTAAAAATAAAACAGGAAGACAAAGTGATAGAATTAGCATTTAATGAGCCTGCAGTTTTATCCCACTCTCAACAAATATTAATTGTACTTCTATGTCTCTGGTGCCTGGCCAGACGCTTAAAATACAGTAAGCACAGGTACTGAGCTCATGATTATGAAGTTCCCAAGGGAAATGCCTCTGCCCCCTTCCCTTCTTTGTCTTGAAACCAAAAATCTATTAAATATCAGTTTATAAGTACAGAAAGAGTTTCAAAGAAGGAAATGGAGGTTGTCATGGGAGAGGGGAACACAGGGACACCCAATATAGCATGAAGGTCAAGGGGGGGCTTTCCTAAAGACACTATGAGAAACTGGAAGAGTAGACGTTATCCAGGTGAAAGAGGACAGAGGGAGGACAGCAGGAGGAGCAGAGGGAACAAGAGGTGCTGGGCCCAGAGAAGGTGCTGGAAAAATAAGGCAGAGGTCTTCTGTGGCCAGAACATAAAGAAGGGGGAACAACAGGAGTCAAGAATTGAATCATGGGCGTGGGGTTGAGACCCGGCAAAGATTTAGGTCTTCCACCTAAGTGCCAAGGGAAGCCCCTGACAGTTTTAATCGAAGCAGGGACCCTCTGGGGCTTGCTCAGGTTTCCTCCTGGCTGTACCCAAGGGACGAAAGGGGTTCTGTAGGGAAAGCAGGTGAGAATCAACAGTGCAGGGAAAAGCACAGCTTTGGGTCGTTAAAAGACAAAAGGAAATTTTAGGAGTAACCTCAGGAGGTATCTCACAGACACAAAGCCTGCACCAGGTACTACAAGGATGTCTTCACTCTCAATTTCTTAAACATAGTTAAGAAAACATAGTAACTACCAGCATAGAAAGGAAAGGAACAGGAACAAATATGAACAGGCAATATCCAATAGAGGAAAATCCAGTGATTAAAGGCATAAAATGATACTCAACGTCACCAGCAACAAGAGAAAGGCAAGGTAAAACAGTGAGTTACCACATTTCATACCCACTGGGTTGGACGACATTAGCATATGAGGCAATGCGAATCATTGGTAAGCTCACGTGACTCTTTATGTTCAAACCGAGATGGTGCAGAACAACAGTAAAGTCATCCTAGGAAGTGGTGGACCACATTTTAGTGACATTCAGCAACAAACAAATTCACTAAATTTGCAAAATTCATCAGGACAACCAAAGTGTCTCTCCGTAGGGAATGGGTAAGAATGGGATGGATGAATACATGAAATAGGACACAGCGATCAAAAGCAATGAAGAAGTACGTAAGGCATATGAATAGACTTGGAAAAATGGCATTGATTTAAAATGCATAATAGCATAATGAGATATATCACACAAAAATAAATAAGTGAATTAAAAATACTACTAATCAGCATCTTTTGGGGAAAAAGAATGGAATATGAGTGAAGGAGAAAAATGAAGTAAAGCCAAAAAAACCACAAGGAGCCCCTTCACAAACCAAGGAGGACAGTATACATGAAGAGTATGATCAGAAAACTCTCTGAACCTGATGTCCAAATTTTTAAAAATGTTTAAATGATTTTGGAGCAGACTTTAATATTTATCAGCAATAAAAATCTCACTTGGTATATTATTGTATACAAATACCATGGCAGCAATATTAGCAATTCTATTTCTCTAACAAGCCTCATATACTGCAGTTTTTATATGATTACTTTGCTACCCTTGACATTTAAACTGTATAGTCCCAAAGATTTTAAAACCTCAGTTGAGGTCAGATGCCATGGCTCACAACTGTAATCCCAGCATTTTGGGAGGCTGAGGCAAGAGAACTGCTTGAGCCCAGGAGTTCAAGACCAGCCTGAGACACAGTGAGACTGTATCGCCACAAAAAATTTTTTAAAAATTAAGTCAGGTGGGGTGGTGCACCTGTGGTCCTGGTTAACTGGGGGACTGACGTGGGAGGACTGCTCAGCCCCAAGAAGTTGAGGCTGCAGTGAGCCATGCACCATTGCACTCTAACCTGGGCAACAGAGTGAGACCCTATCTCAAAAAATAAATACATAAAAATTAAAAAATTAAAACCTGTGTTGACACAGATTCATATTAGGTAGCTGAAAACGGTACACCTATCCAGAGAAAACAGCTTCTTTATCATCCAAGAAACACTTATGTAACTTGTACCATTTGTTTGACCTCTTGCAGCAGGAAATCTAAAATTCTCAGTAGCTGATCTTTGAATTTTCTGCTGAAGAACCACCACTGAGCATGTGGGCTCCAATGTGCTTAAAAAATTATCTCAAAATTGGCCAAGGAATGAAACCAAGAATAGCCTTGCCATTAGAAGTACCCAGTTATCAAAAGGGGTAGAAAAACTCCATTTCATTCCTACTCTTTGCAAACACAAAAATCCTTTTTAGTGTTTCTGAGAAAAGATAACATTATTTAGTGAAAGGGCAAGTCAGTGAAAGGAACAGTAGGAAATCTCACTCGGAACAGGGGGCAATATTTCAGACCCCTCTGTCATATCTCAGCTTCCATGTAAGGCCCAACAAATTCAGGAACTGGAGACTCTTATGTGTAAGCCTAAGCCCTAACATGATTTAAATCTGCCATTACCGCAACATAATTGATGTTCTTTCTTTTAACGTCAGTATTATTCATTTTTATGTAGATTGGTGGTAACTTCTACCTCACCAACAGATTCTCATTATGTCTCCTTAAGCACATAAAATCAAATTAATTCATGTTTGCTTTCTTTCTATCTGCCCTTAATTCCTGCAGAAGAGAAACACAGAAGCAGAAGGTTTCAGGGTTTATTGCTGCACTGAGTCACTAAATTATACAGGACTGAACCGTTGATCTTAAATTACTCAAACTCTAACCATGTCCTCCAAATCTTACATGTGGAACTGTGGCCAAATGCAGTCAATGACCTCCCAACGTATATTTCACAACTAGATTTCCATTTCTAAAATGCTGACTTTTTTTTTTTTTTTTTGCTCTGTGGCTCAGGCTGGAGTGCAGTGGCACGACCTCTGCTCACTGCAACCTCCGCCTCCCAGGTTCAAGCAATTCTTCCACCTCAGCCTCCCGAGTAGCTGGGACTTCAGGCATGCGCCACCATGCTTGGCTAATTTTTGTATTTTTAGTAGAGACAGGGTTTCACCATGTTGGTCAGGCTGGTCTCAGACTCCTGATCTCAGGTGATCCACCTGCCTCGGCCTCCCAAAGTGCTGAGATTACAGGTGTGAGCCACCATGCCCGGACGATTTTTTTTTTTTAAGAGAGGGGATCTTGTTCTGTCGCCCAGGCTGGAGGAGCAGCACAATCATAACTCACTACAGCTTTGAACTCCTGGGCTCAAAAGCCATCCTCTTGCCTCAGCCTCCAGAGTAGCTGAGACTACAGGCACACACCACTACACCCAGCTAATTGTTTTACTTTCCACAGAGACGGGGGTCTCGCTATGTTGCCCAGGCTGGCACCAAACTTCTGGCCTGAAGTGATTTTCCCACCATGGCCTCCAAACTGCTGGGATTACAGGCATGAGCCAACGCATCCGGTCCCAAAATACTGACTTTAAAAGTTCCTTCAGACCTGTATGTTCGTCTCTGCTCAGCAGTTAGAAAGGAAATCGACTCTTTAGCTTTACCACAACTGAGAAAGAAGTCCCACTGACAGTCTGATTTCAGATAAGATCAAAGCAACCAAGAATTCTTCCAGGCCAATCGTGATCATCGTTGTTCCCTTAATTACAGGAACTTTTATCTGCATTTTGCTTATGGTTCTACCCGGTGCTGCAATAATCTTCCTTACTAGACTTAAACATTCCCAGAAGAAAGGATTTTCTGCACTCCCCTTCAGCACAGGGTTTTGCTCATAAAAGGACCTTCCATAAAAACACACTCTCATTCAAGGATGACAAAGAGATTTCATCGTGAGTACCAATTCGATGTGACTGATGGAGGCAGCTTGCAGAGCAATGCTGAGAAGAATCAGGAGGGCACATCTGGGCTCTGCTGGGAAGACGGCCTGATCAATTAGTGATGTCTTCCTTGATCATGGAGGCAGGGGAGAGAGACCATGTGCCTTTGGATCCAGAAAGAAGGCTTCTCCACTGTTGGTTTTAGAATTAGCCTGAGATTTGAGAGTCACCCTTGAGCTTTTCTTAACAAGAGTATAAACCACGCATTAAGAACCAGGCCAGTAGTTATTATATTCTATAACAAATATTTACTATGAAACACCATTTATATAAAAAAAGGGGTGGGGGAAGTTGAGGAAGAGAAGGAATAAGCAGCATACTGTGACAGAATATGTTACCCCAAATAACAACTTCTTGCAAAAATGCTTTATAATTTCAAACATTGTGTGTTTTAACTTGTTCAACTCAAAAGTGCAGTAACTTCATTTGTTGGTTTAACTAATTCTGTTTTCCATGAAAAAAATTAAAATACTGCTCTTTCCCAAAAAGAAAACCTGGACACGTTTTTTAATGTTGAAGCCAGGAGCAACAGTAGTCAGAAAGCGTTTTAAAAACCTAACTCAGATATATTAGATTTCTACAATATGAATACTATTCTTTCTACCTAGCTACCTACCTACCTACCTACCTACCTACCTACCTACCTACAGGGTCTCACTCTGTCTCCCAGCCCAGCTAGAATGGAGTGGTATGACTGCAACACATTGCAGACTTGACCTCCCGGACCCAAGTGATCCTCCTACCTCAACATCTAGAGTGGCTGGGACTACAGGCCTGTGCTACCAACCTTGGTTAGGTTTTTATTTTTTACGTTGTAGAAATGGGGTCTCCCTATGTTGCCCAGGCTGGTCTTGAATTCCTGGGCTAAAGTGATCCTCCCACCTCGACCTCCCAAAGTGCTGAGATTACAGGAGTAAGCCACCACACCAAATCCATATATATACACACATATATGTATATATACATATACACACACACATATATACATATATACATGTATACATGTATATACATAGCTGGGATTACAGGTGCACACCATCACATCCAGCTAATTTTTTTTATTTTTAGTAGAGACAGGGTTTCATTATGCTGGCCAGACTGGTTTTGAACTCCTGACCTCGTGATCCACCTGCCTCAGCCTCTCAAAGTGCTGTGATTACAGGCATGAGCCACCATGCCCGGCCCTAAGTCCCTATAATTTTTAAATCCAAGGTCTTAAAATGTTTTCTTCAAATATGACTTCACTTTCTCCACAGCAAAAAAAGGAAGCATTCCAACTTTAATAATGTCACATGTAGTTTTAGAGCTAAATGACAACCTAAAAAATAAAACTCAATGTATTCATGTCTCTCTGAAATAAAATGCACTAATGAAAAAATTAATACTTACATGATTCTTTCATAAGAGAATATTTTCTCCTAAGTACAAGGAATCTTACTCCTGGAGACATAATACATGTAAAATTAGTGTTGAAATATTGAATGGTCTATTTCATCCAGAGAAGAAGTATTTGGGAAGTTAAATGGACACAGATAAAGGGTGAGGAAGCTTTGGCCCTTGCTTTTATTTTTGACTCAGTTGAAAGTTTTCTAATAACACCTCCCAGCTCTCCCTGTTTATCCCACCATAGAAAGAGTGAAAATCAACAAAGTAGGGAAGATATGTGTACCTGCTTGGTTTGATTTTGAAGTTCTCTCTTGATTTTGTAGATCTTTCACTGAAATACGGAGCAAAACACAGAATGCTCTGGAGATGCTTTTAAGATACTCCTGGGGATTGAATTTGCGTTACATGTCTAACAAAGAAATGGAAGAACAAGCAAGTAAAAGATCACCTTTAATCTCAGAAAATGAGAAGTTCAATACAGCACATGAAGTTGTGAAAGACAAAGAATCCTGAGGATTGGAACAGTATCAAAAGACGGAAGGGGAAGTGATCCATTAGAAAACGGCCCAGCCACTAGATATGGTCTTAGAAAGCAGATTCTAATGTGACTCCTGAAAATGGCATGACAACACCATTTAGAGGATAAAAGAATCTTGGGGGTTGTGGGTTCACCGCATACTTGGAATCATGGTCAAGCTTCCTATGTCCCTAACCTCAGTTTACCCACTGAAGTATGTATGTCCTGCCCAGCCCTTATGTGATAACATACTATGTGAGAGAGCAGTCGGACTATCAGAATAGCTTTCTGATTACCGCATCTGATTTTCAAGTATCTGTAGTGTGGCAATCTTTCAAGCAGGGAGAATGAAGCGTTTTCCTTCAAAAAGCAGCTCCTTTGAGGTCTTCTAGGGGCTGGGGGGAAAAAAGCCTTTCCTTCATCAAAGCACAGGAAAAGACAGACAGCAGGAACCAAATGGACAATTTTCTACCCATTTACGTTACTTTTGAGCATCAAAAAAAAAAAAAGAAAAAAAAAGTCCGATTAAAATCAAAGATCACTTTATACTTTGGTAATATTTAACAATTTTCTTTACTAGGATGAAAACCCAGGGTAAAATTACTGGGCTGATTGTTGTCAACTGGAAAAACATATATATATATATGTGAAATGTAAATACCAGCTATACTCATATGCAAGGCCTTTCTTGGCTTTTACAGATGGATTTACACCTTTGTTAAGCCACCTAGGGGACAGTGTTTTCGAAAGACTGCATTAAATTCTGAGTAACAATTTAAATACAGTGAAAAACCCCAGCTGTTATGTAAGAGTTAGAAAGCCGACCACGAAACTAGGTAGACATGAGCCAGAGGCCTGTGGGCATCTGCCAGGAAGGTTTTAAATCCTGTAAATCGGCAGTCTATAGGCACCCTACAAACAGTGAAATACTGTACCACCGTCACTCTCAGAGTCCTGGGAAGCAGGCTTGATCAGCACTGCCCACATTTGCTTGGGTCTGCAGGGAGACGGTTAGTCAAATGACATAAAAACACAGCACTGGAAACCACTGACCCTGCTTTAGAGACAGAAAACAGAAGATGTTTGCAGCACTTCTTTCTCTTGGCACAAAGTTTTTTCAGACTTTCACAGTCTCTTGAGTCCTGAGAAAAAAACCCAGCTCCTTCTGGATGGAGACTTACAATCACAGCAGGGCCCAGTTTCAAGTGGTGGGTACTGGCAAGTGTGAGGCGGATGAAGGCCCCTGCAGCTGCACTTGGGTGTTAAAAATGAGGAAGGACAGGATGAGGTTATGCCAGAGCGGAGGCACAGAGCAGCACAGGCTGGATCAGTCCCGGCTATGGAAAGAAATACCCAAAGCTCATCAGATTCTCTCAGCCTCAGCAGGAAAACTGAACACCCAGATGTGAAAGAGACTATTTACAGAAGCATCTCTTCCTGCCAATACCTGAATGACATCCATCTTTCTGGCTGACAAGTTTAAGTCAGTCCAGAAATGTGAGAAGACAGAACAGACATGTATAAAAAGGAAAGGGGTGGGAAGAGCCATCCGTGCTTAATTATACACTTCCTGTTAATAAAATATAGAAATAATTAAGTACAGACCACCATATGACCTGACTGTAAGGTCATGACTTAATTTGTTTAATATACAGACTATATGTTTATATAATTCAGTATGACACGCTGATTTGCATTAATAAAAAGATGTATCTTTGGTCTGTAATTATTAAGTGGGCTTCCTCAAGAAGCCAATAATAGCCAGGGCCGGGCGCGGTGGCTCACGCATGTAACCCCAGCACTTTGGGAGGCCAAAGTGGGTTGATCACCTGAGGTCAGGAGCTCCAGACCAGCCTGGCCAACATGGTGAAACCCTATCTCTACTAAAACTACAAAAATTAGCTGGGCTTAGTGGTAGGAGCCTGTAATCCCAGCTACTTGGGAGGCTGAGACATGAGAATCACTTGAACCTGAGAGGCAGAGGTTGCAATGAGCCGAGATTGTGCTACTGCACTCCAACCTGGGCGACAGAACAAGACTCCTTCTCAAAAAATAAAAATAAAAAAAAGAACCCAATAGCCACGTGACTATAGTATCAGTATTGCATTCAGTGAGTACCACTGGAAGAGCAGATGTAAAGCAGTGTCATGCGGAAAGCCTAAGGTGGTAAATTACATTCAGATGAAAGGACGAGGAAAGGCATCAGGAAAGAAGTAGCTCATGGGATTCGCTGGGGAATCTGCATGTTCATGGCGGGGGACACAAAATACCAGATGGAGAGAACAGCACGGGACAGGTAAAGGGAGAGGGGACAGAGCATGGTTTGTTTGAGGCAAGGTACGCCATCAGCTTAGACAGAGTGTAAGGGACACAGAAAACAATGGAAGGCAATGAGACTGGAAGCAGTTTGGCAGGTCTTACCTGTGCCTATGCTACTGGCACACACGTTGAGCCCCAAAGGCAAGGCCAAGTAAAGCAGCCCCCGGTGGGAAAGGAGAGCTGAGTTGAGGGACAATTCTCCTACTTAGCAAGATGGCAGGTCCATAAGTCCACATTATATCCCTGATATCAAAAATAAGCAACAGAGCTAGGATCTATGTCCTATTTTGTTCATTGATACATGCCAGATACACAAAACAATGATGGATACATATTATGTGCTCCAGAAAGATTTACCAGAGCAACTATTCTATACTGCCACCACAATTTTTTTTTTAAACTACAGTGCATACATATAGTGACAAGGGCCTCAAATAATGTGTAGTATTTACCAATACTACAAGGAGAGAGGGCTGAGGGAAGACATTTAATGATTACTAAGTGCTCACTATATGTTAAGACATTGCAGATATTTTACAGGTATACTATCTAATGTGGTCCTTAGAAATTTATGATGTAATTGCTTTTATATTTTACAACTTGTATCTTTTATCTCTGAAATCAGGACAGATCCTATTATTGATGGTATCTTAGCAATATAGCACAGTTTAATTGGTAGTGAGTTTTCTTCCTTAGTGGTATATAGAAGACAGCAGGTCTTACATTCAATGGCATCTTCCATTTGATGCATCTTAATATACAGGTGATGGAAACTAAGGCTCAATGAATTACATTTGTTCCCTTGGGCCTAGATGCACCTGTCTACCAAGCACCTGCTTCTCCCTCCAATGCTATAATCAGCCCTGAGCTATTAAGAACCATACAACGGAAAGTAGCTCTCAGCATGTTCCTCCACCTCTTTCCAAATAAGCAGGCAGAAAGACTACCTTAGGCCACCCTAACATTCATGCCTAACCCTTTCAATTCCAATCAGTCTGGAAACAGAAGAACATGGCATCTCTCCAGGTCCCCAGAGCAGGCTAACAGTCTGCATATGGTACACCCCATGGTGAGAAGGACAATCCATACTGGGTGATAACCAACAATTCAGTGGATACCTAACATTTTATTTTCTCCGTACCAAGCTGGTAGGACAAAAGAGTACCTTCCCATCCAATATGCTCTTTATTTTCATGTTTCATTACAAGACAAAAACCTTCATCAAGGAAAAATGGGGGAAGAGGTATAAAAGTAGGCAAGCATAATTATCAGGTAGTATCATTTTGAAACATCATTTTTATTAAAGAGGTTTCTTTTACTTTTTTAAAGGTCCGGATATCTAACAGTGATATCAATGTTACAAAGTAAAGGAAAAAGAAAAGGCATTCTACAAATTGTGGAGCCTGAATTTATCTAAAATCAGATGGTTCAGACCCCAGGAGCAGGTGGTTACCCTAGGAAAGCAGTTGGCAAATTGGCTTATCTCAGAAGCAGTGTGAAAAGGCTCTAAAGCTTGCTGGATTGAAGAATCGGGGATGCTATTAACGCTTAGCCCAGTCTTAATAGACAGGGCAAAACAAGAACATTTCTCTGTGGATTGAGGGAACTGCAGTTGAATTAGGGAGCATATATATCTTGTACATAGCCTGCAAATTTACCTTTGGATTTATAGTTTCCAAGGGAGCTTAAACAGTACACCCAAGGTTGTTCTCATCTACCTCATCTCAGTGTATACCACCCAGAGGGAACAAGTGATAACACCTTCTTAGCATCAGCAGTCAATAGAGACATTAATTAAGAGTTGAAAGCCGTCCAGTAGCTTTTTTACATCACAGAACTCAAATATGGAGGCAGTTCTTTGCTTACCAACCGAACCTTCACACTCCTTGTTCCCAAGGATACACTGTTAAAGGATGCACAAAGCATCACTACTCGTGTTGTTTTCTCTGTATGAAAACTACAGCTATATACAGACATAGTAGCAGAATATAACTTAAGAGAAAACCCAGCAAAACATAAGCCATAAGTTTATTGGTAGCCAAGCTTAAAAATATTTAAATGCAGACTACTACAACATCTGAAATCCACATTAGTCCATATGGTTTGCCATCTATTCCCACAAGGGCACCACTGCCTTTGTCAGCAGATTAAGATCGCTCAACTATGTTGAACACTTAGTATGTTCCAGGCGCCGAACTAAGAAGATTCTATGGTTATTTCCACTGACCTTCACCGTGTTGTTATGAGATTATTACTGTTAGCATCCCCAGGTTAAAGATGAGGTAATGGAAGCTTGGTGAGGTTAGATCCCTTGCCTAAAACCACAACAGGACCAGGATTTTTACCTGGCCAGTGATACTCCAGAGCAACTATTCTATATTGCCACCACAATTTTTTTTTTTTGTTTTTAAACTACAGTGCACACATGTAGTGACAAGTGCCTAAAATAATGTGTTCTGAATGCGCACGGACTCTCTCTTCTAACTTGTCTGATATTTGTTAGCACCTCAACCATCCTGCCACCAAATCTGGAGGTGGAAAATAAGCTTATAATCCAGAAAACCCAAACTCAACTCATGGACCTGGGCATTAATGGGCCTCCAGTTGTCTTAGCCTCGGAGACAGGGTGGTTTGGGAGCTATACTGCAGCAGATTTGAAGAGGAGGTGTTTGGGGTGTTCCTGCAGGGATGGATGAATGACAGGAGAACACACCTTACATCAGAGGACGGGGACTTACAGAGTCTTCGCCAACTCTGCAGGTGTGCATCCATTTACAGACTTCTAACAGATCCACAGATGTGTCTGTGACAGGAGGAGCAGGCCTTTAATTGAGAGACTGCGAGTGGGGGGGAGAATTAACAGCACAGCAGCAATGGTAGAAGTCATTTATTTTTCTAATTAAATTCTCAAATTTGTGGGAGTAGCCTATTAAAAATACAAAACAAAACAAACCGGAAAATGTGGATGCGAGAGGTTAGCATCAGCATTATTTTTTAACGATGATACAGATAACGGAGACATTACAACCTTGTGTTGTTTCCTTGTTGCCTCTAACTTCGGATATTTAAAGAAAAAAAAAAAAACACTATTTCTAGCCACCATACTATGTCATTTGATACTTGTAATTTGAGCTGATGCACTCAACAAGACTATTTGTGTTTAAAACTGTGTTAGAAAATTACATTTTTAAAAAAACAGACATTTATAGAGCAATTTCTATTTGCAAAGTGCTTTGCAGTCATTTTTTTAAGTAATTCTTAACAACCATGTAAAGTAGGTCAGAGTTATTATCCCTTATGCCTCCTCTTTCAGAAGGCGAGTCAAGGAAGGTACAAAAAGGTTAAGTGATTTTCCTGGGGTTACACACAAAGTTGGTAGCAGAACCAAAGATGCTACTACAGCTGCTAAATCCCACGGCATCCCAATGAATCCCACTGACACATTAGCCCCATTTCAGAATTTCCTAGGATCTCTGTTTCAAACTATATACAGATGCCTGTCCCCCTGCCCACAAATCTACTGAACTGGAATTCACAAACAGGTGCTGAAAATCCAGCAGCAGGTGTTCCCCGATGAGTCTCCAGGGAAGTGTGGTTTGGGACCCATTACTGGTCAGTCTTCTGGAGGTTCACCCTTTTTTCCATAGACAGCACTACAACAGACAGCAATGTTCCAAGCAAGACTGAAATGACACCAAAGCAGAAACTGACAGCTCTCTCTCCTGAAGGGGCCTTTTAAAAGGCCATATGAAATCACTTTCTATTCATGTTCACTCTCAAACACAACTGCTTCCGGCATTTTGGACTTTTTCCTGAAAAGATTTCCCTTACGTTCCTTTTACCTAAAAATATTAGCAATGCTGTCTCAGCAATCATTCCAAAACCACTTCCTGTTTTTCACTCCTCTTCGCTGACAGAATTATTCACCCATTCCATGTGTAGCTAACACACCATTATCAGAACTAACCACCATTTATGGAGGGGACACAAGGAACCTAGGCACTGGGCAGAGTAGGTAACCTGTATTACTCCATTTAATCCACCCAGAGAGATATCGCCCTTTCACAAATTTAAAAAATTTACAGGCTGGGTAACAGAGCGATACTCCATCTCTACAAAAAATAAAGTAAAAATTAGCCAGGCATGGTGGAATGTGCCTATAGTCCCAGAAACTTGGGAGGCTGAGGTGGGAGGATTGCTTGAGTCTACGAAGTCAAGGCTGCAGTGACCCATGATGGTGCCACTGTACTCCAGCTTGGGCCACAGAGGGAAACCCTGTCTGCAAACAGACAGACAGACAAACAAATAAATAACAAGGATTTAAGCAAGTTGTCCAGAGATACAATATTACTTATTCCCAGAACCAAGATTCAAGTCAGATTAATCTTATTCCAGAAGCAACAGAATCATTTTGTTTCTTTTTGAATTCCTCTTTTGGCTCTTCGTTCTTCTTTATTTATTCACTTCAACAGTAAGTAGACCATCAAAAGAAGACTGTTTCCATTTAAAGACCTTTGCCATATGCTTCAGTCAATAATAAAAGAGACTCCATTCCAAAATCATACAATGAGGAGAGGTAATGCCTGGGGAAAACAACGCAATGTAACCTATCATGCCTATTTCAACTGCCAAAGCAGAAAAGCTGGGTTTAAATATGAACTCAGATGATTCTGATGTATCATCTAACAGAACCTGCTTCAACTTTTCTCTCCCAAATTATCTAAAGCACAACCTCTAGAGATACAATAAGAGAAACAAGGATAAAGTCAGAACAACAGGAAGACAGAAAAAAAGGCAGCAGCCTAAGAGCAAACAATGAGGCCAGAGCAACTCTGTGCAATGTTTAAAAAGATGTATACAGCCAGGCATGCTGGCTCACACCTATAACCCCAGCACTTTGGAAGGCTGAGGTGGGAGGATTTCTTGAGCCCCAGAGTTCGAGACCAGCCTGGGCAATATAGTGAGACCTTGTCTCTAGCCAAAAAACAAAAAAACAAAAAAAACAAAACAAAACAAAAAAAATGTAGACCATAAAATCCTCCATAATCCTCCATATCAACAAAGTAAATAAAAAGTATCACTATGATCCTATCGATTGACACAGAAAAAGCATTTGACAAAGTCTAACATTCGTTCCTGACAAAAGAGAGGAATTACCTAAGCATCATAAGGAGCACCTACAGAAAGATTTGTAGCTAGCATACTTAATGATGAAAGACCGAATGTGTTCTTTCTAAGATTGGGAACCAGGCAAGAATGTGTGCTCTCACCACTCTTATTCAACACAACACTGAAAGTACTAGCCACTAAAATAAGTCATAAAAGAGAAGTGAAGTCAAACAGAAAGAAAAAACGAAGAAATAAAACTATCTCTGTTTGCAGATGACAAGCTTGTCTATATGGAAAATTCCAAGGAATCCATTTAAAAAACCTCCTAAAACTAGTGAGTTCAGTAAGGTTACAGAATAAAAGATCAACCTCAAAAGTCAATCACATTTCTAAATACTAAAAAAGGAATAAATGGAAGAAAAATACCATTTATGACTGTACTCTAGAGAAAATATGTAGGTATACACAAAACATGTACAGTATCTGTATGCTAAAAATTACAATGTGGTATCAAAAAGAAATTGAAAACCTAAATCAATGGAGAGATACACTGTGTTCCTAGACTCAAAGTAGTAAAAATGCCAGTTCTCCCCAAACTGATCTATACTATCAATACAATTCCTATTAAAATTCCAGGAAAGTTTTTGTAGACATCCACAAGATTATAAAACTTCTATAGAATAGCAGAAGCCCTAGAATGGCTACAAAAATCTTGACAGAAGAATCAATAGAGAAGAATCTTTCTACCTGATATTGACTTACTATACAGCTATAGAAATCAAGACAGTGTGATATTGTTGGAGAGATAGGCACATAAATCAATGGAACAGAAGACAGAACCCAGAAACAGACTCACACAAATATGCTCAACTCATTTTTGATGAAGATATACAATTAATGGAAGAATACCCTTTTCAACAGATGGTGCTGAAATAACTGGAAAACCTTAGGCAAAAAAAAAAAAAAAAAAAAAAAGAACATCAGCCTAAACATCACACCTCATATAAACATTAACTCAAAATGTATCATCTTTTTAAATTTCAGTTGTAAGACTATAAAATTTTCAGAAAAACATAGGAGAGAATCTTGATAATGTAGGGCTAAGCCAAGAGTTCTTAGACCTGAACACTAAGAGCATGATCTATAAAAGGAAAATGTGATAAATTGAGCCTAATAAAAACTAAAAACTTTTCCGCTGAGAAAGCTCATAAAGACAAAATAACAAGAGGATAAACACACAAGTTAAAGACTGGGAAAAATACTCGCACACCACAAATCCAACAAAGGACTAGTATTCAGAATACATGAAGAAAACGCTCAAAATTTAATAGTAAGAAGGAAAAAAATACAATTAGAAAAGAGAATCAGTAGACAACATGAATAATTCACCAAAGAGGGTATACAGATGGCAAATAAGCATGGGAAAAGTTGTTCAACATCATTATCCATCAGGTAAATGCAGATTCAAATGACAATGAGATATCACTACATTGGTGATCCAAAAGGCTAAAATAAAAAATCAAAAATCGGTATCAATATCAATATCAAATTGTAATATCAAAAATTGCCAAGGCTGCAGAGATATGTTGCTGCAGGAATGTAAAATGGTACAGCCACTCTGGAAAACCATTTGCCAATTTCTTATAAAACTACATATGGGCCGGGCGCAGTGGTTCAACCCTGTAATCCTAGCACTTTGGGAGGTCGAGACGGGAGGATCACGAGGTCAGGAGATCGAGACCATCCTGGCTACCACGGTGAAATCCCGTCTCTACTAAAAACACAAGGAAATTAGCCGGGCGAGGTGGCGGGCGCCTGTAGTCCCAGCTACTCCGGAGGCTGAGGCAGGAGAATGGCGTGAACCCAGGAGGCGGAGCTTGCAGTGAGCTGAGATCCGGCCACTGCACTCCAGCCTGGGCCACAGAGCGAGACTCTGTCTCAAAAACAAACAAACGAACAAACAAACAAACAAAAACTACACATGTATCCCAGCACTTTGGGAGGCCGAGGAGGGTGGATCACAAGGTCCGGAGATCGAGACCATCCTGGCTAACACGGTGAAACCCCCTCTCTACTAAAAATACAAAAAACTAGCCGGGCAACGTGGTGGGCGCCTGTAGTCCCAGCTGCTCGGGAGGCTGAGGCAGGAGAATGGCGTGAACCCGGGAGGCAGAGCTTGCAGTGAGCCGAGATCGCACCACTGCACTCCAGCCTGGGCGACAGAGCAAGACTCCCTCTCAAAAACAAACAAACAAAAAACTACACATGTAACTATACCATACAACCCAGCAACTGGACTCGTGGGTATTAATTCCAGAGAAATAGAAATATAGGTTCATAGGAAAACCTATACGCACATGTTCCCAGCAACTTTATCTGTAATAGCTAAAAACTGGAATCAGTCCAGATATCCTTCAATAAGTAAAAGGTTAAACTGTGGCACATCTACACCTTGGCATATTACTCAGCAATAAAAAAGAACAAACACTGATATACGCAATATGGATGAGTTCCCGAGAATTGTTCTGAGTGAAAGAAAACCAATCTGGAAATACTAAATATTGTATGATTCCACTAATATAACATTTTTGAAGTGACAAAAGCTTTAGAAATGAAGACAGATTAGAGGTTTCTAGGAGTTAGAGAAGGGAGGAGGGAGGAGGTGGGCGTGGTTATAAAAAGGAAACATGAGGGAACCTTATGGTGTTGGAACTGTTCAGTATCCTGACTAGGATAGTGGATACAAGAACCTATGCAAATGATAAAATGATATACAATTTATACACACATGCACAAACCTACATGATGCACATAATAAGTATAAATTAAAATCAGGAAATCTGAATAAGATCAGTGGACTGTATCCATATCAATATCCTGTGATATACCATAGTTTTACCTGAATGCTACCTTTGGGGAAACTAGGCAAAGTATACAAGCGATCTCACTGTATTATTTTTTACAACTGTATATGAATCTACAACCAAAATAAAAATTTAAATTTAAAACATGCAGGTTGATAACCAGAAGACAGAAATTACATGGTGAGAATCCTGAAATATAAATGCTATGGCTTTCAAATTTTTAAACCAACTCTCATCTGCAGCAACAGGTGACATCACATCACTAAATAGGAAACTTCATTTTTTATCACTTGTTTCAGCCCCTAATCACAATAAAGCTTTGTCTTAAACTGTTACCAAGAAACCCAACAAACATATTTTGAAACACAAAACTTGACTTCCGAAAATAAAATGCCCTGCTGGTGATACTGTCAAAGTCAAAACGTGGCCTACTCTGTCTTAAGACATGTGGATAATTGCTCCTCAGTTTATTAGGTCAAAATCCTATACATTTATATGCACAGCACGCGATTTTACAAGCTGGGAAACCTGGAGCAAATCATTAGCTGAACTGTAAACTTAATCACTAGCAAGATAGGCCAGCAGATCTAAGAAAAAATAAAAGGACAAGGAGAAAAGCATTTTAATAACCATGAAGGTAGTAGTTTACTCTGCTGCTAAGCAGGAAGCTTACATGAAAGGATGTGAGGTTCAGCTCTTTGCAGCTACCTCCCCTAAAAGTATGGTCCAAGAACCACCCTGCATCAATCATTTTCTAGATCGCTTGGCTCCCAGTCAGACCAAGTCAGAGTAATGCTTGAAAAAACCACTATGACAAGCTATGAAGTGATTCATACAGTTGAGTTTCAGAAGCCCTGTTAGAACACTTACCTGTTTATAATTTACTGCTATCTTCTTCCTGTAGAAGAGTGATTCTCGTCAGGGATCCATTCTGCCCCTGGGGGACATTCAGCAGTGTCCATCTGGAGACACTGTGGTTGTCACAGCTATAGGGGCAGAGGGCCCAGGGATACTGCTAACCATTCCACAATGTATAAGACACCCCTACTACAACAAAGACTTATGGGGCCCCAAATATCAATGGTGCTGAGGTTCAAACTCCTGATAGAGAGGGATACTAGCACTGGGTTTAACATAAGGATCACTAACATACAATTAAAAAAAAATGAGAGCAAGATTAATAACTTAGAGCTACGACGTGGATCTGATCTCCAAGGGCAAAGGTAGCTGTTACTCCCTTGATCTTCTCAAATCTGATTCATCCCAAGGAAGAAGGTTTTCTTTGTGACCATGTTTTAAGAGTCTCATTTCTGCAGCCATAAAGCCCAAGTTGAAATCTCAGTTTTGACACTTAATATCTAATATCTGGGTGACATTAAGTTAGGCAATTACCTTTAGTAAGTCTCTATTATCTGTAAAGGGGGATTAATGACTGTCTTCACCCTAAGAGCTGTTAGAAAAATGAAAATAAGAGATGACTGTCAAAAACCATAGCATGGATCCCAAAAATAAATGTTTCGTTATTACTAATGAACTATTTCCAATTTTGACTCCAGTCTTTTTTATTTCTCAGCTGCCAACAGAGTAAACCATCTTTTTCAGATTAAATTTGGTTACTCCTTTAAATAATTTCCACTCCTCCAGCACCCGATAAAAGCTGACCATTTCTTTTTTTTTTTTTTTTTTTTTTTTTTGTTCTATCGCCTAGACTGGAGTACAGTGAGTGGCACAATCTTGGCTCACTGCAGCCTCCACTTTCCAGGTTCAAATAATTCTTTTGCCTCAGCCTCCCCAGTAGCTGGGACTACAGGCGTGCACCACTACACCTAGCTGATTTTTGCATTTTTAGTAGAGACGAGGTTTTGCCATGTTGGCCAGGCTGCTCTCGAACTCCTGACCTCAAGTGATCCACCCACCTCAGCCTCCCACAGTGCTGGGATTACAGGCGTTACCATTTCTAGTTAGCCTGTAAACTTAGTGCCAGCTGGTTTCTCTGCAAATAACACTCCCACCACCAGCTTCTCTATCAGTCCCAAATACTCTCAGGTAACAGATAACTTTCACAAGGAGGAAACCACCACTCCTATTATCCCAGCAGTAAGGGACCTGACCAGCACCAAAGAAATGTCTGAAAGACACATCCTTTAAGAGTTGTTTGCATAAACAAAATGTTTCTCTTAGAAGTCCCCTAACCATACCAACTGGATGCCCCTGCTTAAGAATCCAAGTCCAATCAACAAATATTTATTATACACCACTGAAGGCCTGATGATAAAATGGCGAATACACAGACAGAGCCCTTGCCCTTAATAAAGTCATGTTTCAGAAGAAAATGTTTCTACACAAAGACTCCAAAACGTACCTCATTAGATGAAAGAAAACCTGTCTTACCAAAAAAAGTATCACCCAGTCCTCAAGTGGATTTCTGTATGAGCCATCAAAACTGCAGAGGCAGCTGCGCCATAATCTACAGACAACACAAATGGTAGATTATGGGCTCTTCCGCCTACAGTCAATAATCAATCACTCTGGGTAATCACTCTGGATCTACTTTGCTCAAAACGCTAAAAAGAGATATTGACATTAACTACCTTATGGGGCTCTTATGAGGATTCAGTTAGTTTAACAGTACCTGGGGCTCAATTAATAGTGGCTGTTTTTATACTTATTACCAAAGAAACTGGTATTTCAAAAACTGGCATCCTGCAATTCATCATTCTTCAACAAGTCTACCAGAACATCTTTCAGCAGCTTGCAGACACACTCACTTTCCCAAAATATGCTACCTCCTAAAACATTGATAAATTCTTAAATTCTGTACTCAGAGCACTGCAATTAGAACTTCCTCCACTATCACACATGGCTCCCAGCAGCATTCATCTGCACCTCATCAGCAGTCAACGATAATGACGTGCCACCTATCAAGATAACAGTCTGAATGTAAGAACATCTGTTACATCCCTGCATTAGAAACTGGGAATGAAGGTTTTGAATCGAGTTTGATTCTTATGCTGTGTTATATCTACTCTTTGGTTGTTAACCAGCCTAAACCCTTAAGATGGTCTCATTAAAAACTGAACAAAGTGAGCTCCAATTTTTATTTCATTCATTAATACACATACATACATATCAATAATCAATTAAAGGGACCCAGGTACTTTTTTTTCCTTTTTTTTTTTTTTTTTTTTTTTTTTGAGATGGAGTTTTACTCTTGTTGCCCAGGCTGGAGTGCAATGGTGCGATCTTAGCTCACTGCAACCTCCACCTCCCAGGTTCAAGCAATTCTCCTGCCTTAGCCTCCCGAGTAGCTGGGATTACAAGTATGTGCCACCATGCCCAACTAATTTTGTATTTTTAGTAGAGAAGGGGTTTCTCCATGTTGGTCC
>NC_045435.1:74500389-74515038 GCF_002776525.5 Piliocolobus tephrosceles
ACTAATTTTGTATTTTTAGTAGAGAAGGGGTTTCTCCATGTTGGTCCGGCTGGTCTCGAACTCCCGACCTCAGGTGATCCGCCCGCCTCAGCCTCCCAAAGTGCTGGAATTACAAGCATGAGCCACCACGCCTGACCCAGGTACCTATTTCAGCATTGAAATCACACGGTGGCTCATGCCTTGTAATCCCAGCACTCTGGGAGGCTGAAGTGAGAGGATCACTTGAGGAGAGGAGTTTGAGATGTGCCTGGGCAACAAAGCAAGACCTTATCCCTAGAAAAAAATCAAAAGGTTAGCTTGGCATGGTGGTGTGCAGCTACACAGGACACTGAGGCAGGAAGATCACTTGAGCCCAGGATGCTGAGGCTACAGTTGGCTATGATCATGCCACTGCACCCCAGGCTGGGCAACAAAGCAAGACTCTGTCTCAAAAGAAAAAAAAAAAAAAAAAATCACATGGTATGGGCTGGAAACCTGGTTTCTACTACCTGAACTAGTTGAATGGATTGGAAAATGTTCCGTAAGCTCTCTCTCTGAGATATACTTTGTCATCTGTAAAATGGAGATTACAATATTAACTACTTCACAGAGCCATTGAAGATTGAATGAAAATCTTTTCTTCAAAATAGTCCAGTGCCTAGCACATTACCAGCAGTTAGTAAACTTGCACTATTATTTTCATAAAGGCAGCTATAAAATTATTTTAAAGATTAGCTAAATTTATTTACACTGAAAATGAATATCAGTTTGCATTAATTTACTGAAGAAAAAAAGGAAAAAAAACCTTAGTGAAATCACACAAACATTTTTCGCATAATGCTAACTTCCACAAGGAACAAAAGTGGGTGAACATCTTACACAGACTCTCTTCATTAAAGTAAGAAACTGAGTCTTCCCATGATAGAGAATCAAAACTATTTCAGGAAGTGTTTTGTGTATAATGGTTTACAAAACACGTTGCCTCTCTTTAGATTAAAATGCGTTTTCTAATTCAAAACTAGCCTCTGATGATCTCCACTGCTCTCGGCTACTTCATGTGCTTTCCAGAGGGTAAGCATCTGTAAGAACATTCTTGACTTTAAAGTTCATTCTTTGAATTCTGTCTCCAGTCACCATCATTAGGTGATTCTCAGGTTGATTCATCAAAAAATGGCTATGAATGAAACAGTTCTTTTAAATCTGTAGAGCTGTGTTTCCATGAACAGACTAAAATTAAATGGTTTACACATAGAAAATCTCCACATTGTTTTTCGGGGGATTCAGAAAATTGGTCTTTTGAGGGACAGAGTCAAGCCCGCTGGGATCAAATGCAGGGTAGGATGGAGGATGAGAAAGGTCACTTAGATTAAGTTTAAATTTTTTTTTTTTCAGATGGAGTCTCACTCTGTCACCCAGACTGGAGTGCAATGGCACGATCTCAGCTCACTGCAACCTCCACCTCCCTGGTGCAAGTGATTCTCCTGCCTCGGCCTCTTGAGTAGCTGGGATTAGGGGCACATGCCACCATGCCTGGCTAACTTTTGTATTTTTAGTAGAGATGGGGTTTCGTTATGTTGGCCAGGCTGGTCTCGAACTCCTGACCTTGTGATAAATCCACCTTGGCCTCCCAAAGTGCTGGGATTCCAGGCGTGAGCCACCGCACCTAGCCTTACAAATTTTTAAACATAGAATATAGATATCTGAAAAACAATAGTTGCTATCCGTAAAAACATCAAATTTTCAAGAATAAAATGTAATATTAAACTTATCAAAGTTGGCAAAAGTACTTACTAATTATAAAACAAAAAGCTATCTTTTCATATGGATGTAAAGTAACAATTAAAACAGTATTTGTAGAATGCTCCACATTCTATCACACTTATGTAAGCAATGTCTTCTTTGAAAAATTGAATGGCAGGTAGAAAGCACTCATGCTCTCAAAGGACAAGCACTGAGATGGATTTCAAACCTGAAGGTTGGAGCAGGACTCAAGTTGGGTTTAGACCTTTTTTAAAAGTCAATTTTTATACTGAAAACTCTTTCTCAAATTCAGCAGTTAGAGTTGTAAATGATTTCAAGTCACTGCATGTTTAGAACAAAAATGGATAGAAGGTAGTAAAATACCTGTAACAATATTAACATTAATATAAAAATAGCTGCTTCAAGGAATGTTTGTTATTTTGTTGTTGGCAAAGCTTCCAGGCATCTCTGTTCAAAGACTATGGAGTTATTGAGTTAGGACCTGAAAGGAAGATTGACAAAACCTGACCCTAAAAGAAAAAAAACGAAAACAAAGAAACAAGAAACCTGCCCAAAACCCATAAATACTTCCACTGCCCATCGCCTTGCACAGCAAAATGCTGTGCTTGGTTAATCAAACACAGTAAGATATTTTCACAGAAAAGGGAGACAAGGAGAACCAAAGAATGAATGACAACATCCTTCACTAAATTGTTCCTTTAGTTAAAACTGGCCATTCAGTTAACCTTAAATACTAAGTTATGGATAATTTTCCATCTAATAAATACCTTAAGGATAATAATTGAGTTTCAAGTCTGACCTTCAGACTGCAAAATGAATCACACTCTGTTACTAAAAAGAATGCAACAGCTGTCCCCATATACTCTGCAGAAAAGCTTAAGTGGGAAAAACTTAAAATATCTTCGTACAAAAAGTATGAGAATAGTTATGTGCAAAATCTCATGATTTGGCGGCCCCTTAACAGAATACTTGCTAAAATAATTCCATGTGTTTCAGAGAGAATCTCCCCCATCATCCATTTCTCTGACATTCTTGTTTGCAGGTATGTCTCTGTATTATAAGTTGGTGTTTTTAATTAAATCCAGATTATGAATATTGGCCTTCTCCAGAACTGGCAAGGGAAATAAGCTAAATATTAAAATAACAAGAAGAAAATACACACTAAATCACATCTGCAGTTTAATATGGAAATAGTTTAAAAAGGCATGATTGATTTCTGGGGAAGAGTGTGATGCCATCCCTCCTTAAAAACCATCCACCTACAGGAAGATTCCATTTTAAGACAATATAAATTAGCTTTAAGTAGACCATAATGTTCACACCAGCTAACAACTCAAGCATACAAAACCAGAAATAATAACAACAGCTTTTCATATGGGCAACGTAAAAATACTGACGGAGATAACACGGCAACACTTTAATGGTTAAGTTTTCACGTTACTGAGTATATAAACATGTCGCTATCATGTTAAAATTTAACTTTGCTAATCAAGTTAGACATGTGCAAGTTAGGGTCATGGATATATAACACAAGGATCAGCTTGAAAAGAGCCCACTCGCCAAATCTGGGACAATGATTCTGAACAACAAAATAACAATAGTAGTAGATTATAACTCACTGAATAAGGCAAGAATACATGAGCCCCAATGATAAAGTCAACGAATAAATAAATAAATAACTAGAGGAGGAAATAAAGTGCTTCTTTCCAGTAGAATGACAACAAAGGTAAATAAATAAATGTATAGAAATCACAGAGTTAGAGAACTACCACTTGGCAACCATCATAGTAATAGCAACAATTATCAAAGTATATTCAAGTTAATGGGTAAAGGTTTGATAAAAAATAGGGTATTTACACAGATTCAAATTATCATCTTACAAATCACTTTAGCTTGGGAAAACATTATTAGCTTTACAGTTGAGAAATTTTACAAACTAGCATCCACTGCCTCCTGATATGCACTGAGAAAAACACAGTATCACCAATAATTATTCCTGCATGACCCAAATCAAATCACAAAGAAGTATCAGGGAAACCTAATTTGAGAGACATCTGCAAAATAACTGCCATATACTCTTCAAAATGTCAATTTCGTAAGATTCAAAGACAGACTCAGGAACGGTTCCAGATTAAGGGAGACTAAAAAGACATGACAACAAAATGCAATGTATGATCTGGCTTGGGAAGAAATCTACAAAGGACGTAATAGGAACAAAGAGACAAAGGCTGGGATTGAAACTTAGAATAAGGATTGAGAGAATAAAACCATAGCAACACTGAGCTTCTCAATTCAGGTTAAGTATACTTTTGTTATGTAAGAAAATACCCTTTTTCCTAGAACAGAAATAGAAAATTATTTAAAAGTAAAGGGGCATAATATGTCTAAAACTTCAGTAATAAATATACACACAGAGACAGAGAGAGAGAGAGAGAGATTTAAAAATTAGTGAATCTAGATCAAAAGAATACAGATGGTTTTTGTACTTTTCTTTCAACTTTTCTCTAAGTTTGAAATTATAAAATAATACAAAGGTACTCCAAAACCTCTTCACAGTGTAGAGGAAGACATGAATAATTCACCATCACGTAATACCCATCTTAGCGCCTTCTGTATCTCTGACTTTGGCTCTATGTTTGTTGGTGTTTTGGTTTTTTTACTTGAACTTACTTTAATCCATTTTGGTATTCTCCAGAGCTCTCTGATTGAATCTATAATGTTGTCCCTATGAAAAATTAGATTTTAAGTAATGTTCCTCTAATATCTTTGCATTTCCAGGAATGTGACCTCAGCAATATAGATGAATGATGTATTAATTTTGGTTTAAGAATAAAGAATATATGCAAAGATACTCTAAGGTCTTCATTTTTGCCCTAAATAAATATGGATGATGTAACTATCAGCTTTTTTTTTTTTTTTTTTTTAACTTACTGAAAGCCATCATCCATAATCAAGGTCTGGTAATATATGGCATAGAATCTACAAAACAACAGTAGTCAAACCACATAATGTGATACTGTCCAAAACTACCACACAGCAATCAAAAGGTTAAATAGCGGTTCACATAAAAAGTTCCCAGAATTTCATGAATTGGTAAAGGAACTTCCTTTCTGGTGTGTGTCTGTATTTGGTTTAGTTTTTTGTTTTGTTTTCCTAGCCTAAAGAAATCTGAATACACTTCAAGACTGGGGACATGTTTGTAAACAGTGCACTGGGAAATCTCTAAGTGAGAAAATCTTCAAAGTTTTGCTGGACTCTTTATTCTTAGCATGTGTTTTTCACTATGTCTAGAGCTCTTGTTAAAACTGGTTTAATGGCTCTTAGGGCAAAGAAATGATTGCCAGGGGCTTAGAAATCACAGCAGAGTATCGTCCTGTGAATTTTCTTTTTAAACTTTCCTTCCTCTCCTCACCAAGGGCTGAAATTGTCTTACCAGGCTGAAATGAGTCTTTGAAGATAGCATTAAAAAAAAAACAAGGTGCTATGGTTATACTTTAAAAACAGTTTTCAGAGATTATGCTTACGTGGAAAACAATCAGAAAATAAGAGATGCTTCCCCTGACTAGTGGCACACACGAGATATGAGTAGCGCACACAAGATGCTTCACTGGTTTGCTTGATCATCCATGAACACTGTGCGCTGTTTGACTTCATCCCTAATCAAAGCTTCACTTAAAAAAAAAGTCCAGTCCTCTTCTGATCACTTCTCCAACAGCAGAAAAATTCCAGGATACACAGAGTCTATGAAGCAAACATGTAATCAATTGTTTACACCCAATTAAGCAGAAAATAAAACCCTTCTATTTGGAAGAAGATTATCTATAAAACACAAATTTGAAAAGAAACAGAAAATGGAAAGGCTAGCTAATGTAGTTCAAAATAGTTTGGGGGTGGCCGGGCGCGGTGGCTCAAGCCTGTAATCCCAGCACTTTGGGAGGCCGAGACAGGCGGATCACGAGGTCAGATCGAGACCATCCTGGCTAACACAGTGAAACCCCGTCTCTACTAAAAAAAAAAAATACAAAACACTAGCTGGGCGAGGCGGTGGGCGCCTGTAGTCCCAGCTACATGGGAGGCTGAGGCAGGAGAATTGCATAAACCTGGGAGGCAGAGCTTGCAATGAGCTGAGATCCAGCCACTGTACTCCAGCCCGGGCGACAGAGCAAGACTCCGTCTCAAAACAAAAACAAACAAACAAACAAAAAAACAAAATAGTTTGGGGCCATGGCTAGCTAGGAGGTACATACCCAGCAACATGTCTTGCATCAGACAGCCCTATATGTTAACTCCCCATCTTCCTGATTCAAGCTTTCTGTCTTTCCACCTGTGACCTCTGCAGATCCTAACAGCAGTGGAGGTGGCAAGGGGCAGGGCGGGGAAGGCATGCAGGACAAATTGTAGACCATCCAACATCAGACATCAATATCCTTGAACAGTATCCTACTGACTCCTAGTCACGGATCATTGCAATGATTTCCCCATGATCTCAAACCAAGATACTCAATAAACAAAACTACTCTCTATAAGAAAAAGGCATATACAAATATAGATAGGTAAATGAACTAGTAGGTAGTCATTGAGACTTGAAAACTCAATGCAGAAAGGTTTACTTTTGTGTGTCTCCTCAAACAGTCATAAAAAGTAATAGTTTTATCCTCCATCTCCTGTAAGAGGAGTGTTATAATTTCTCCATCTGAATCCACTTACCCACTTTTCTTCCTCAGAAGGAAGATAGTTCTTCTGATTTGAAATTTGAAGGAAGGATTGAGCAGGAATAGTGAAGTTATCTTCCAAGTTCTCTAAACTGTGGGATAACTTTTCCATGATAGGTTCTCCTCTCTTTCTCCAAGTAGTACGTGACACGTCACTGTAGGGTGGTGCTCGAGTTGTCTGGGTCAGTGTGCAGGGTTTCCCTCTCTCGTGTGCATGTGGTGTCTTCCATCTACCTGTGGCCCACTCTGAAGGCGCCACAAGCGTGAGAAAATGACTATCAGTGTAGCTGGCTCAGTAAGAATCTATCCTACCTACTCCAGCTCTGTATAAACAGGTCCCAAGATTTAGACTCAGCAAAAAGGTGGTGAAAGGTGTGGTGACACATGCCTATAGTCCCAGCTACTCAGGCTGAGGCGGGAACATCACTTGAGTCCAGGAGTTCAAGGCCCTAGGGAGCTAAGATAGTGCCACTGCACTGCAGTCTGGGTGACAGAGCAAGACCCTGTCGGAAGGGAAGGGGAAAGGGAAGGGGAGAAGGGGAGAAAGGGAGAAGGGGAGAACGGGAGGAAAGGAGGAAAGGAGGAAAAGAGTGAGTCTACAAATGCTCCACTGTATTGGTGAATCCAAACTGTGTTGTCCAACGTAGCATCACCACTGATAAAATGGATAGTTTGATCTTTAGCATCTGGCTTTTACTGCATGTGGTGTAGACATATTGGGGTTAAATGTGAGAGGGTAACAATGAAGTAGAATACACGAGTCCTCATGTGAATTAATGTGCATAGGTATATACAGAAAAAGATATTAAAAAAGTAAACACCAACAGTGGCTAGCTCTTGGGGGCAGAAGTATGGATAATCATTTTTGCCTCTGTCATCTTCAGCATATTTTCCAAATATTCTGTAGTAAAAAAGAAATCCACACAGGTGGTTTTTTGAAACAAACAGCAGAATAGAGATCTGCAGTCAACATTCAGAATACATTTTGCCCAGTGTCTGCTTCCAAGCAAACTGTCATAGTTTACCCTGTTATATGATCTATGAAATTTACAAATTGAGTGAAAAGACAGCAAAAACCTCACCTCTACACCTCATCTACTTGTATTTTCATAAAAGAGCATGATTTTCAAATTGGCAGAGTGAAATAAATGACATTTTACTACAGTCAACAATGAAAGCAAACACCACATGTCAAGATTATTTACTGAATGCACACGCAGGACAGAACTGTAAGTGGCTCTGGGCAGGAGAACAGGTACTCTGATTAAACTTGAGGCATCCCACTTTCCTTAGCTTTAACCATGTTTTTCCCCTGGGGTTTTCTTTTGCTAGGGGAATTTTAAATCTGTCAGGAATCCAATTCGAAGATCACTCCCCTTAGAGTTTAGTAGTAATGGCAAGTGGAAAACTTGAACCACAATGTAGCCTTGTACCTGCTTCTTCACATCAAAAAGAGACGAGGCCCTTGAAAGGTAAATAAACTTCATGCCCTTAAAGAGAATTTCAACTTTTCCAAAGAAAAAAAAGTTAAAATATGATTCCAATTATGTGGACATTCTTCACCTTTCTAAACACATCAAACCATTGCCAGCCCGGAAGTCTCTGTGTAAACTGCTCCTTCACCAGGGACAACATCCTACCAAAACAAGCAAAAAACTTGTGTCTTCCCACTTTTCTTGATTTACCTCAAATGCAATCTTGAAAGGAACTTCCATAGTCTTTCTTCTAGGCAGATCAACTCTATCAAAACTTTCCTCCACGTGACTTGACACAATTTCTAATCATTTAATGCATTTGTTTGTTTATATAAGTTTTGCTATCCTCCCCACCAGACTCAGTTCCCTGAGGGCTGACCCAACATATGCTCAGATAACCTTATAATCTTAATATTCATTTCACCGAGCTGGTATACCATGTGTCTTCATATTAAGTGAATGACACTAACTTTAACCCAATTACTAAATCACTATTCTGCTACTTACAGCATTTGATTGCAGTAACATAATTATCAATTTAGCAACCATACAGCTAGGTTTCAAAAGGGGGATAAAGAAACAGCTCAGGAGAAAAAATGTAAAACTCCCTGAACAATTTAGCAGAGTCAAGAAGAAAGAGGTGACTATAAATGTCCTAAGTATGTCATGGATTTTCAAATGTCTTCCGCCATTTTAAACCACCAAAAGCTTGTAAGCAAAGAAAACAAGCAAACAACTAAGAATGTTGTACACCTGTAATCCCAACACTTCGGAAGTCCAAGTGGCAGGATTGCTTGAGGCCAAGAGTTCAAGAACAGCCTGAGAAACATGGTAAGACCCTGTCTCTACAAAAAACAAAAATGAAAATTAGCTAGGTATGCTGGCACATGCCTATAGTCTCAACTACTTGGAAGGCTGAGGTGGGAGGATTGCTTAAACCTGAGAGGTAGAGGCTACAGTGAGCTGTGATTGTGCCACTGCACTACCAGCCTGGGTGACAGAGTGAGGCCTGGCCCCACTCCACCCTGCCTTCCAAAAACAGAGCGACTATGACAAGGTAACTATTTCAACGCATAAAAGATATCTCAAACTTTATGACACGTATTTTTATATTAATCTCATTTCTGGCACTGTTTTATACCCTAACACACAGATACTATTTTTTTGTCCCCATGGAATTCTTATTGACACTTACATATTCCTATAGGCTATTTTAATTCCTTTCCTGGAACGAGAGGGGTTTTGAATTACTAAATGAGGACTCTTACTTTACAGGTATTTTTAAAGGACATCCTAGCAGGAGAGGTTATTCTGCCTGGAACAATCCAGGAAAGGTTTCCGGAGGGCAGGACTTTTGTACTGGTAGGCCCCAGGTGGAGAACCACAGGGAAGGGTACACAGAAACAAGGAACATCAGGAGCCTCACCAGTACACAGGTGACAAACGGCCCAATATATTAATAAGACCGTAAGTGGAGGGGTGGTTTGGTCAGAAGACAGGGCATGATGTTCAGTAAATAATTTTTTCATCCTTATTCTATGCTTTTTCAAGGTTTACATTGTAAAGTTTTACCTTTACAATGATAATTAAAGTTAAAAGGAAAAAATCCCCAAGGACAGACACCCCGGAGGCCCAGCCTTGAACACCTCACCTGTGTGAACTGACACAGTACTGAGCTGTTGGTGACCACCTGTGCATGTCACCAGCCATAATAAGAAGTTCCGCTAAAACAGGGGTTGAAGGTTGCAAAGTGAGCTCTGTCTGCTAAGGAGAAGAGTGGCACTGGGGTAACCATTAATCATCTACTAGAATCCCCTGGCAAGATGGCAGAGGCCTGAGATGGCAGCAGAGGAAATGGAAAATGAAGGCTGAATACTGAAGGACATTTTAGAAGAAAAACAGAGGAGACTGCGACACCCATCTAATCAGCAAATACCTCCTGTAGGTCTGGTCTTTTTAGAAACACGTATGATACAAAAACAAAAGAAAACATGTACTCTGGACTACTCAATCCAATGGGAAAGGCAGACAGGTGAACAAGCAGTGGCAACACAGTCACAGGGATTCGAATCCAGAGACGAATACTCTGAATTAAGAGGCCAACTAGCATGGTGTGCAAGGTCTTTAGGTATGTAATTCTAAGACATCACTTTTGACATTCATGGAAGTATGCAGGACTTTTGCAGAAAAACACAAATAAGTGAAATGGCACACAGCTTAAATAAAAGTCCTTAGTACCTCATACTAACTCTGCCACCAAGACAGGACTAAGACAAATCATCATCTCCAAGATCAATGACTCATCTTTTAAATTTAATTAAGAGCAACTCCATAGCAAATGCTTTCACCTAATTTCAAAATACGTCATCTCAGAACAGTATAGTTTCCGGGACATTTTGGCTTCCCAAAACAGAGTACAAATCTATTTAACAAACCTAGCCTTTTAGAAAGCAATTCCAGCCAAGCAAGTGCCTTTTCAGAGGAAACAACTTCCCAGCTAGTCCCTGGAATTGTGTAAACACACGCAGTTGACCGACCCACCATTTATAAGTTACCCAAATACTCTTTAACTATATTTCAACATGCCCAGTGATTTTTCCATTCAGAAAGTTGTTCCCAGCTTTTGTTCTCAGGAGATGAAAGATCTGACATGTACTTTCTTAAAAACGGGGTACACTGTCAGTTGTAATGGCATGTAACTAGGAGTCAGTCAAATGTAGAACTCCCTTCCCACAAGCTCTTACCCCCAGCATGAGACTCCATGAGGAAAAGCAGTAGCTCCTTTATACATGGGTGTAGTTACATACATGATACGTGGAACTGAAATAGTTGGGCAGGACTGTCAAGGGAACCAAAATGTCAATAGCACTGAGGTTGGGAAACACTATTACGGAGGAATACAGATCTCCAAAGTATATCAGAGCTGTGATTTTCCAGCTGTGTCCCATGGTTCTGAAGAGGCTCATCAGGTGCCATCTAAGACAATGAAAAGGAAGCCAAGAGGACAGGTATCTGGGCTAAGGTTCTCTCTTCATTTCTATATGTAGGAGAAAGAGGAGAGGAAGGGTGTTGTGTAAATGTATTTGAGAAAAGTGTTCTGTACCTAAAATAAATTTAGTCAACTCCATAGAAGCTTTTATCAGATTCACTATATTACTAACTTTATCATGGAAAACCCAAATGGCTAGAAAAACCTCCTTGTAGAATGATAAGTACAGGGCCAATGATGTTATAAGAATGCCAGGAGGGTAACAAATGAGTGGAATGAAGACCAATAGGGACTATAACAGAAATTAAAATTAAAAAAATAAATAAATAAAAAGACAGCATAGCATGGCCTCTCTAAAAGGTCAGTAGAAACTGACGCCATTGGAAATCTCCTGGATGGAGAGACCCAAATCTCTATCACTCCAGCTCCCACTACTCTGAATGCTAATCCACATTATCATGTCCACAGGACAAATATTTACAACCAAATCAATCAAGTCTCCCCCTCTTATCCTATATCCCAAGACTTCTGGCTAAACATTTCATGCAATCACTTCTCATTCTTTTAGCTCTTCTTCGCATGAAATGGCTTCATACCTCATCATCTGGTCATAGGTCTCTCTCCCTTTTTTTTTTTTTTTTGAGACAGGGTTCACTTTGTTGCCCAGGCTGAAGTGCAGTGGCGCAAACACAGCTGACTGCAGTTTTGACTTTCCAGGCTCAAGCAATCTTCCTTCCTCAGTGCCCCCAACAAGTAGCTGGGACCACAGGCCTCTATCAACATGTCCAGCTAATTTTTGTATTTTTTGTAGAGACGGAGTTTCACCATGTTGCCCAGGCTGATCTCAAACTCCTGAGCTCAAGCAATCCCCTTGCCTTGGTCTCCCAAAGTTCTGGGATGAGCCATTGTGCATGTCATGAGTGCATGAGCCACTGTGCACGGCTGGTCCATTGCTAAACGTATTTTAAAATAGAAATTCTAGAAAACGTAGCGGTGGGGAGATAGTCTAAAAATTTTACTTTTGTCAAATTTCTTAATTTGTCGGCCTCCAGCAATAAGACTCTAAGTTTCTTATTAACTATTATTTCCCCAGAACATCAATTGTGCCTGCTATTTGATAAGTACTCAATAAATATGTGATGAACAGATGAATTTGAAAATCTGTGCTAGTTTGCCAGACGTGACAATTGTATTACTGAAGCCAAAAACTAGTGGTGTTGTCTCATGCCACAATGCAGCAAAGCTGCATCCAAAGGGAACTGTCCAGGGAACCATCACTAGGTCATTTCTCAAGTGACTATTTCATGTGAAAAATCATAGGCTGTAGTGGAGACAATCCCTGGTTCAGTTTTCTACATTCTCAGTTGTAAAAGGAACTTTGATTTGCTTCATTATAATGTAAAGGCTTATAAAAAGCACCATATTACGATTGTATATACAGACTGAGCTGAGCTATGATAAAAATATACACAGACAGCAGAAGACCATAAACCCTAAAATACGTTAGGAAAGCAAGAATGTCCACTTTCTTCACTTTCTTTTTTTTTTTTGAGACGGAGTCCCGCTCTGTCGCCTGGGCTGGAGTGCTGTGGCCGGATCTCAGCTCACTGCAAGCTCCGCCTCCCAGGTTCACGACATTCTCCTGCCTCAGCCTCCGGAGTAGCTGGGACTACAGGCGCCCGCCACCTCACCCGGCTAGTTTTTTGTACTTTTTAGTAGAGACGGGGTTTCACCGTGTTAGCCAGGATGGTCTCGATCTCCTGACCTTGTGATCCGCCCGCCTCGGCCTCCCAAAGTGCTGGGATTACAGGCTTGAGCCACCGCGCCCGGCCGAATGTCCACTTTCACTATTCAATACCGCACTGGAGGTTCTAGTTAACAGCAATCAGGCAAGAAAAAATAAAAGGCATATAGATTGCAAAGGAAGAATTAAAACCACCTCTGCTCACAGATGATATGCTCTTGTACATAGAAAATTATTGAAAATCTACAAAACAACTATTAGACTCAATAAACTAATCGAGCAAAGTTTCAGAATACAGAGTCAACACAGTCATGTGCGTCTAATAATGCTTTGGTCAATAATAAACTGCATATACAACGGTGTAGCATAACATTATGATATTGGTTTTGTTTGTTTGTTGTTTGTTTTTGAAAAGGAGTTTCACTCTTGTCGCCCAGGCTGGAGTGCAATGGCACGATCTCGGCTGACTGCAACCTCCACCTCCCGGGTTCAACTGATTCTCCTGCCTCAGCCTCCCAAGTAGCTGAAATTACAGGCACCTGCCACCACGCCCAGCTAATTTTATATTTTTAGTAGAGACAGAGTTTCACCATGTTGGTCAGGCTGGTCTCAAACTCCTGACCTCAGGTGATATGCCCACCTTGACCTCCCAAGGTGCTGAGATTACAGGCGTGAGCCACTGCAACTGGCTGATATTGTATTTTTAATGTACCTTTTCTGTGTTTAGATGTGTCTAGATACACAAATACCACTGCCTTACAACTACCTACAGTATTCAGTATAGTAACTTGCTGTAAAAGTTTACAGGTTATAGCCTGGGAGCAATAGGCGATACCATGTAGCCTATGTGTATAGTAGGCTATACAATCTAGGTTCATATAAGTTCACTCTGATATATAAAATAAGGAACTCACCTAACGATGCATTTCTCAGAACATATCCCTGTCATTAAGTAATATATGACTCAATAAAATTCAGTTGTTGGATTAATCTCATTTAACCCAAAAATGAGATTAAGAAAACAATTTCGCTTAAAAAAAATCAAAAAGAATAAAACATTTAGGAATAAGTTTATCCCCGAAAACACAAGAATTATACACTGAAAACTACAGAAAACCATGGAAAGAAAGAAGACCTCGATAAATGGGAAAAGACTCCCATGTTCCTATATCAGAAGATTTAAAACTGCTCTAATGTTGCAGTCTGAGCTGATCGTGAGGACGCAGAGAAAAACACAGCCTGGAAGCATAGCAAGAAATCTGTCTCTCTAGGTTTTTATTGTCTTAGTCATCAACACTCAAGGTGTCTGATCACCATGTAAAGTGAACAGCATGATAGTCCTGCAGCTCACACTGCTCAATGACATTTGTGAGGAATTTTTACAACTCTGGTTCATTACTTATCAAAAAAAGGATATGGGGTTGATGTCATAGGATTTGTTCCTGGTGAATTTATATTGGTTCTTAATAATCATTACTGTTCAGTTATTTATACTCTTCATTAGATTTCCTTCCTGTTAATACATAGAAGTACTTACAAAGACCAAGGAATTCTAGTATGCATAGGTTAGTGATCTTATAAAATAAGATACCTCACTAGTTAAACCATGTCAGTTGATGCATGTAACAAACTATCAAAGCATATTAAAATATCTTGTACTCTCATTACAAAAAAAAGGATGGTTCCATTGTGTTTTATACACCTGGGGGCCAGGCACAGTGGCTTATGCCTAAACTCCAAGCACTTTGGGAGGTAGAAGAAGTAGGATGGCTTGAGCCCAGGAGTTCAAGACCAGCCTGGGCAACATAGTAAGACCAAATCTCTACTAAAAATGAAAAATTAAAGTAAGATTAGCCAGGCATGGTAGCACACGCCTGTAGTCCCAGTTACTTGGGAGGCAGAAGCAAAAGGATGGCTTGACCTCGTCCTGGAAGGCCGAGGCTACAGTGAGCCCTGATCGTGCCACTACACTGCAACCTCGGTGACAGA
>NC_045435.1:74515048-74534967 GCF_002776525.5 Piliocolobus tephrosceles
TACAGTGAGCCCTGATCGTGCCACTACACTGCAACCTCGGTGACAGAGTGATACCCTATCTGTCTTAATGAAAAACAAAAACAAACCAAAAACAACATGGGGAGATGTCAAGTCACAACCAATACAGAAATGCAAACTAAAAACAAACAACAACAAAAACTGGTGTTCACATTTTGTATTGCTTATCCTGACTCAGAAATCAATAATCAAACAGAATCCAAAACAAGAGATAAAAGAATTTAATCCTACCAGCTCATATAAATCCTACCAGCTCACATTTACTATCGCTATTGTGTGGGGAAGGCACTGCAGGGCAAATGGACCTATCACTCAGAAGGCTTGTCAAGACTTCTGAAATTAATTTCTTTCCATGTGGCATAGCAAATTCCCCAATATGCATAAAAGGCTCCATCAATAAAACAGAAAATGTTAAGTGTTTCAGCGAGTTTGGGTGATAAATGTCAGAATATGAACAACAATTCTGATACCCTAACACTTCTTGAGAAAATTATCTCATACAAAAAATCCCAAATTTAACAACAGAGATCTCAGGAAATACTAACACTTCTTGAGAAAATTATCTCATACAAAAAACCCCAAATTTAACAACAGAGATCTCAGGAAACACTTCTCTCGCTTAATGAGCCTTGGCAGCATTTCAAATTAAACACTCTATTGTGCAAGGAGCTAATTATGTTAAGATTAAACTCAAAGAATGATAGGGACATTTACTGTACTCTGAGTAATTATGCTGGCCTTCTATATTCAAAAATACAACTTGTTCTTCTTAATACTAAAAGGTCGCTAACCCAATATATCCCACAACACAGTTTGTTTATAGTTTTAAAACTTTGGAAGCAAAGAGACGTTTTTCTCTTACCAAATAGTATGCATTTTACATTTTCTCCTTTTTACTGTCATCATTTCCATTATTTCAGTCTCACTGCAGCATAAGCTTCTGTATGCAAACATGTTAACATTCCATGAGCATGTTTCTGTTGTGCAAGTAAGCAGTTACTACTTTTTCTACCAAGGCATACACAAAAACTATTGAGATTTAATCTGTTTAGTATGCTTGCATTAACCACTCAATTATGATAAATTTCTGTGAACTGGTTGGTCAGCTGTTTCCCCCGCTTTCTGGTCTAATGATAAACTACACAACAACCACATATAGGCACCTTCGTGGCTTCTCTGTGGTTTACTTACTAACCCCCTGCCGGTAACCTAAGCATTTGCACCAGAGTTTAAAAACCCTAAATTAACTTCTGAGGGCCAGGCCAGGCCAGCATTCTCAAACATCTCTCCACTGCCGCAGAACATTCACGTTCTTAATACCTAGAAAATAATAAATCTCCAAATGCTAAGGCATGCTTCTGTGCTCCCTGCATAACCAAAGTAGTCCAAAATATGTAAATAAAAGCTAGAAACTGTGGAATTTAAAATACAATTTTTCTTCTCTACAAATTAAAATGTAAAATATTCTTATATTTAGTCCCAGACATTTAATGTGTGCAGTGCTACACTTTAGAAACAAAAGAATTAAAAAGGAATGCAAAGATTGCACAAGGCAAAGACCTCAAATCCTCCTGACACAAAAATGTAAGCCTGAATTACAAGTGGTATTTCTTAATATCAAAAAAAAAAAAAACAAAAAAAAAGGAATAAAGGAAGAAGTACAAGAACAAGAATGTTCAACACTTCATGACCTCACTCTTACAGACTATTGAAGTTAAGTAAATACATTATGACAAATTCAAAAAATTTAATATGTTAGACAGATAAATGATAATAGGTAGAAGTATATATATTGGGGAAAAAATCATGAATTACTATTAAGTGGTAGTGGGGGAGAAGGAGGAAGTTAGTTACGTTAATAGAAGGGTTTGTACCTTATACAATATGATCCCATTGTGTTATATATAACATAGTCTCGTTTGTGAAATAAAAACTCTGGAAACTTTTGTACCCAACTTGAACACCGGGAGGTGGTCCAGTGATAATGTGAGGGGGAGTAAAGATAGAAATTGAGCAGGATAATCTCATTTCTACTTTACATTATTAAAATTTTCACAATGTCTATTACTTGAATTCTTAAAAATGCCACGTACTAATAACCTCAAAAGAGTTTACTAATGCATCCTCTCAATTTTAAAAATTAATTTATTGGCCAGGTGCAGTGGCTCACGTCTGTAATCCCAGCACTTTGGGAAGCCAAGGCGGGCAGATCACAAGGTCAGGAGATGAGACCATCCTGGCCAACATGGTGAAACACCATCTCTACTAAAAATACAAAAAATTAACTGGGCGTGGTGGCACGTGCCTGTAGTCCCAGCTACTCGGGAGGCTAAGGCAGGAGAACGGCATGAATCCGGGAGGCGGAGCTTGCAGCGAGCGGAGATCATGACACTGCACTCCAGCCTGGGCAAGAGAGCGAGACTCTATCTCAAAAAAAAAAAAAAAAAATTAATTTATCATTAATATTTGGAACCAACACTTTTCTGATTTTGTACCTCATAAAACTAACACACTTGTGAACTATTTCTGTGAAATGCTATTTAAATTGCTATCTGGATGAGAAGGGAAAAGAAATTCTTTGTTTGTTTGTTTGTTTTTTTCTGAGATGGAGTTTCATTCTTCTTGCCTAGGCTGGACTGCAATGGTGCGGTTCCGGCTCACTGCAGCCTCCACCTCCCAGGTTCAAGTAGTTCCCCCACCTCACCCTCCCGAGTAGCTGGGATTACAGGCATGCGCTATCATGCCCAGTTAATTTTTTTGTATTTTTAGTAGAGACAGGGTTTCACCATGTCGGCCAGGCTGGTCTCGAACTCCAGAACTCAGGGGATCCTCCCACCTCGGCCTCCCAAAGTGCTGGGATTACAAATGTGAGCCACCACGCCTGGCCCGGAAAAGAAATTGTTTAACCTAGTTTTGTTATGCATACTAACTATTACTTTAAAAAAAAAGTTTGTATTGAGCAAAGTTTAGATTTATAGAGAAGTTGCTGCTAAAACAATACAAAGAATTTCCATATATCCCTGACCCAGCTTCCCCAAATGTTGACTGTGGCCCACAACCACAGTACAAAGATCAAAACCAGGACATTGACACTGGTATGACACCATAAACTGAATGAAAAATCTTATCTGAATTGCACTAGATTTTCCCTTAATGTCCTTTTTCAATTCCAGCATTTTTTCCAGGATCCCACACTACATTTAGCTGTTATTTCTCCTTAGCCCTCCCCAATCTATAAGAAGTTCTTCAGTCTCCTGTCTCTCATGATCTTGACAAAGGAGTCCAGATCACTTACTGTAGAATATCCCTCAATCTGAAGGTGTATGATGTCATCCCAGGATTGGAGTACAGTTACGCATTTTTGTCAAGAATACCACAGAAGTCATGTCCCTTCTAATCACTATTTTTAATTGTAAACATTTCTTTCATTGACTGACATTGGGCTACCAAATACTCAAATCTTGAAGGCTTTATTTGTAATGCACATTTATTTATTTATTTATTGAAAGACTGTCTTCAGTCAATTATGATTAAGATTTTCAAAAGCAGAGACTGGATTTCAGTTATAAGGTTTCCCCAATGGGGAAACAAGTGAGGCTCAGTTGGGTCCCACACCTTGGGTTCTTATCAAAGTGGGTCAAAAATGAAATGGAGTGCAGCCTTATACCTCATCTTCATTCCAGGCAGAAGGTGGGAGTAAAAAGAATATATATCCAACCGCCTCTGCAAACTTTGTTCTCCAGTTTTATCTCTGCGAGAAATGATGGCACTCTTAAAAGAAGGAACAGAAAGACCTTGGCAAAGGCATGAAGATGGCCTATAAAGTGTGTGCCGTGTGTGTGTGCGTGTGCATGTGTGTGTATAGCTGAGGCATGACTCCAAGCAGACAGCCCTCCATCTGAGAGATGTCTGAATCGTCAGCTATCCCAGTCCCTATAAATACAGAGCAAACATCTCTTTCAAGCCGCTAGGTACTCTTCGTTTTGAAACACTTCCCAGTTTCCCTTATGTATAAAGATGGCACTTAACTGATTAATCGAGTAGCCTGTATAATTAACATTAAAAACATTATGATTCCTTTAAAAGAGAATCCTCTCTCTCTCAAAACGTTTTGCCTTGCAGATGGAATCAAGTACTTAGAACACCATCCCTAGGCAGCACCAGGGCCCTACTGAAACAGCTCCTTGAATGGTATCAACAGGAAATACCTCCTCAAGTGTCAGTTGCAGAACCAGAATGTGGCCTAAAAGAAGGCTGAAGCCTCTATCAACTCTCTTGATATTCTAAACAGGTCTGTGCTTTGACACATGACTTCTACACACTGAAAACAGAAGAAACTGAGAAGAGGGATCAAAAGCTACAGCAAAAGATTTCCTGAGATCTTTATCCACTCTGAATCTCCCTTCTTTAGATAAGAGCTCATGGCAGAGGAAAGAGAAGAGGGAGACTTTCTAAAGAAAACAGCTTTCTGTTCCTGCTCATCCCATATACTTGATGGAATCCTCGACTACGTGGGACTTAACACGTTTGCTTCTCTTCTTCCCTGTTTGTCTCCAGCTCTACATAAGACTAATTTTGTGATGCCAGATTTACTCAACACTGGAGCAATGCCATGGTGAAGAAGTCTTGGGATTTCAGTTACGGGTATGGATTTATATCTCTCTTGTTACAATTAGGGCAGGGCTTCTCAACCGCAGCTCTGTTAATATTTTGGGCTAGATCTTTCTTTGTTGTAGAGGACTGTCCTGTGCTTTACGTTTATGGCGTCGCTGGACTCCTCCCATTAAATGTTAACAGCACACTCCCCCATCCCAAAGTCTAACAATCAAAATTGCCTTCAAACATTGCCAAATGTTTCCAGGGAGAAGGAGACCCATTCCTGGTTGGGAATCAAGTACCTCTGTCCTAGACCAATTTCTACAAATTTAAAGTGGTTCAGTATCTGTGTTTATGTGTAGGGAAAAAAAAAGGAGGAGGAGGAGAAGGAGGAAGAGGAGAGGGAAGAAAAGAAAAAGGAATGGTGGGTATTTCAGTGAAAAGAAAGACATTTACCTCTCTGCTTTAAAATGTACCCCATTCTGGTGGAAGTCACAAATTTGAAATTATCCTGGTGCCTTTAAATACCCGATTTATCAGCTCCACGGAAAAGACATTTGCAATGGCTAAATTGTGGGGATAAACATATTTAGTAAGACATGGTCAACCATGAGAGCGTGAGCTTCCCAAAGGAGGTTGAGGGGATCCAGCAAATGCTTTTAGGCTGCCACCCCAAAGTCTCAAGGTAAAAAAGAGAAAGAAAACAGGGGCAGTGCCTGCTGATTATACTGTCTGGGGAGGGCTCAACTTGGAAAGACAAAGTGAGGATCGAGGAAATGGTGCAGGCTCAATGGGAGGCACTCTGGATTCTTGTGGCCCTGAGAATCTGATTTGAGCATCTTTTACCAGGATCCTGTAACTAACCGCATTTTACAGTTCCTTCTTCCATATCAAATTATAATAATACAAAACAGCTAACATTTATTCTGTGTCAAACACTGTCCAGTACTTGAATCAATAGGAATAATCCAATTCAATCCTCACTACTCTACAGAACAATTATACAGGGGAAGCAGCAGGGCAGAAGGAGGTTGAGTCTCTTTCTTCCTATCTCACAGCCAGTAAGAATGAGAGCTGGAACATAAACCCAGAAAGGCAGCCTCAGCGCGCTGATCACTTAGCAACTCATTTATACTGCGTCAAGTGAATTGAACCATCATTCAGTTTTTCTTATATTAGAGAGCTAATGGCAAAAAATAAATGCAAAACAAGCAGAGAATACAGTGGGAAAAAACTACCCCTCCCCCAATTAACCCAATTCCACACATTTCCAATTTATTTTCCTCAAAAATACAATATTGTATAACATTAAAAAGAAATGTCAAATGCAACCCATAACCCATCCTACGTTTCTTTTCCAACAGCTATCTAAAAGTAAGAAATGCTGCAAATGCCCAGAAACAATAGAACCAACAGCCAAACAGTCACTACTATAGCTAAAATAAGATTCCATATTTTGCGATTTCTGTGTTTTTTGCTACTATATATTTAAAATAAGGTTTCATATTTTTCTATTTCTGTATCAGATGTTTTAATATTTAAGATATGACATCTTATAAGCAAAACTAAAATGTATCCACATTGATCTGCCGGTCCTATTCATTCATTTTAGCTGTTGCATGGTCTGCCAAGGTATGAATAAACAACATCACATTCACCTATTGCCTGGTGAATGTCAATGAGGTTGTAGCCAGTTTTCCCCTTACAAACCTGCTGTTGCAAATATTCTTGTACACGTCACCCAGGTTATATGTATCAAAATTTCTCTAAGTTACAAATGAAATTACCTGATCCTAATGTATAGAAATCTTCAACTATACTGAATATATATAGCTCCCCAAAATGGTTTTACCAATTTACACCTGCCCAATGGCTTTTCAAAAGAAAGAAAAAGAATCCCATTTTTTTACAGCTCTCATTCATTCTTTCACTCTGATGGGCCTGAGCCACAATCAATTCTTTAGATGGTTTTCTAGATAGATCTCAAAGGTAGAATGTAATTTCAAGGAGAGCATCTTCCTACCCAAATGCAGTAGTTTTTACTTTGATGGCTGTGACTTCTGGATCCTTCTGGGAATATATGGACTGGGCATGTAAAAGATTCATATCCAAACTGACCCACAGATTGCTCACCTTTCAAGAAGAGCACACTAGCACAGCTCACTAAGGCAGATAGCTTCAAAAGCTCGGTAAGAGAAATTGCTGGAGATTTGTACGAGAAATCCCTAAGAGAGAACTGAAACCTTTTCCATATACATGATAATACACTGCACAAATAGTTCATGGAAAAAAATAATTGTGGTTCATACTGAGTGAGCACTTACTCAGGGCCAGGCAACACAAGCACTACCTATATCATCTTATTGCATCAGTAAGTCATTCTCAGAGTCATGATTCCCTCTTTACAGATGGAGAAGTTGGGGTTCAGACAGACAAAATAAGTAACTTGTCCAAGACCACAAGTTACTGAGCCTAAGAGCCAAACACTAGAACTAATTAATTCTGACTCCAGAACCAACATTCTTTCTCTTTTTCATTTGTGAAGAGGCTGGGTCTCACTATGTTGCCCAGACTGGAGTGAAGTGACCAACCACAGGTGTGATCACAGCACACTCAAGTGATCCCCTGCCTCAGAGTTGCCAGAACTACAGGTGCCCAATGTTGCACCTGGCCAGAACCAACATTCTTGTCTTTCAAACAGTAGCTGTAGTAGAGAAGCTATCCTTCAGTGCAAGCACACATTACTTTCAACATTATTTGGCCCAATCCTTTCCATAACAAGACATTTTGAAAAGTGTTTCCCTTTACTGAGATTTCAAGAATCAATGGAATATATGAGAAGAGCTCTGTTATCCTAGAAGCAAGCATTGCTGCACTGGTTAGAAAGAATAGAGCAAGCTGGTATTTCAGCTGTTGAGAGCTTTGGCTCTGAAAGGTTTGGCTCTGAGCTTGGCTACTGAAATGTTGGAGAAGAACACTCAGCTCTAAAACACAGATCCCTGGATCCTTAATGTCTATGGCCTTTAAAGTTAAATAGTCTTGCTGAGAAACACTAAGAAAGAGGGAGGGGGAGCAATTGATCTCCTTCAAAAGGGAAGGCAAGCAAGCAGGTGACGTTGCTTGAGAGCTGCAATTCTGAAAGGCCTTGTGATTTCCAGGTCCTGCTTCCCTGACTACCAAAGCTACAACCCCCAAATCAATGGGAAGCGGAACCCAAGATGAGTTCTAAAATATAAAACTAAAGAGAAACAAATCTTCACATCAAAAAAACTTTCTTTTTTCCATGGAAGCTACTATAGATTCTGTCAAACTACATCAACCATGATCCAATAGGGCCCAAAGGATGAACTTTTTCCTATTAGAATCAAACACTCAGGGAGAACCAGCAGTTTCATGTTTTTCAACAGTAAAAGGGGCCGTGTGCAGTAGCTCATGCCTATAATCCCAGCATGTTAAGAAGCCAAGGTGGGAGGATTGCTTGAGCCCAGTAAGACCCCATCCCTACAAAAAAATTTTTTTCTTTAATTAACAAGATGTGGTGGCTTGCACCTATGGTCCCAGATACTCGGGAGGCTGAGGTGGGAAGATCAGTTAAGCCCAGGAGGTTGAGGCTGCAGTGAGCCATGAACGCACCACTGCACTCCCGCCTGGGTGACAAAGTAAGACTCTGCCAGACCACATGAAAAAATGTTCATCATCACTGGCCATCAGAGAAACGCAAATCAAAACCACAATGAGAAACCATGTCACACCAGTTAGAATGGCGATCATTAAAAAGTCAGGAAACAACAGGAGATTGAGAGGATGTAGAGAAAACTTTTTGTGGAACACTTTTACACTGTTGGTGGGACTGTAACCTAGTTCAACCATTGTGGAAGACAGTGTGGCGATTCCTCAAGGATCTAGAACTAGAAATACCATTTGACCCAGACTTCCCATTACTGGGAAGTAACCCAAAGGATTATAAATCATGCTGCTATAAAGACACATGCACAGGTAATGTTTATCGCAGCACTATTCACAATAGCAAAGACCTGGAACCAACCCAAATGTCCATCAATGACAGACTGGATCAAGAAAATGTGGCACATATACACCATGGAATACTATGCAGCCATAAAAAAGGATGAGTTCATGTCCTTTGTAGGGACATGGATGAAGCTGGAAACCATCATTCTCAGCGAACTATCACAAGGACAAGGACAGAAAACCAAACACCGCATGTTCTCACTCATAGGTGGGAACTGAACAATGAGAACACTTGGACACAGGAAGGGGAACATCACACACCAGGGCCTGTCGTGGCATGGGGGGAGGGGGAGGGATAGCATTAGGAGATATACATAATGTAAATGGTGAGTTAATAGGTGCAGCACATCAACATGGCACATGTATACATATGTAACAAACCTGCACATTGTGCACATGTACCCTAGAACTTAAAGTAAAAAAAAAAAAAAAAAAAAAGGCTGTCAGAGAAGGAGGGAGGGGAGGGGAGGGGAGGGTTAAAGAATGGCATCCAGGGATTCTGGACGTAGCACAGACAACTTTGGGATGTTTGCAGGGTAAACACATTTAAGAAGCCACTGGAGCCATCTTGAAACATGTGCAACCACCTGACTGAAAAGCAATATTCATTCTGGGTCATGACATTTTTTTAGTCATGTAGCCAAAATAATGAAATGTGACTTTACTTCTCACAAAGATCTGCACACAGTTTGCAGGCAAGATGGTCTTTCATTCTACGCTTCTTACAAAAGAGAGCTACACCCAAGGATTTGTACCAAGATGCTCTTGTGCCAAAATAGAAATTAAATTCTGAATTTCATGGAAATGCTTCAGAGAAGTTGGCAATCTCTATGGAGAGAGAACTGGGTGCTGCTCCCTGTCTAAATCCAGTCCCTCCAGGTCAGCCTCATTGATGGAGATGCAACTGATGGTAAAGCTGGACCAATACTAGATCTCTCAAAGTTAAAATAAAATCAGCAGGAGGTTAGGCCATGGAGACCAGCAAGTGAAATGCTGTCCTCCTAATGCTTTATGAAACAGGGAAGCTATAGAGAAGAACAGACTCACTCACAAAAAAAAAGGTTCTTAGAAGTGACCAGTTCAAAGACCAGAAAATCATACAATTCTACCAAAGTCTTAAAAAAAAAAAACAACAAAAAAAAAACCCTTCTGTACAAGTCAACAAATCAGACCTTATTATAAATGTGCACGCTGACTTAAACATGAGACTACTTTAGATACAAAGACCGATGCCCAAAGGAGCTCCAGATAACATGAGAACTAGAGAGCCTGGCCTTAGAAACCTTGAGAACTGTAAGAAACATTTGACCACAACCCTGGACAGTTTGCTTTATTTGTGCTTACTCGAACAAAAAAACTGTCCCATTACACAGAATTTTCTGTAACAAATTAGCCTCAGGGTGATTCCATAAGCCAAGTGTGTTCACTTTGCCCAACAAAACCTTCAAAATCAAACTCACACAAGGAAAATTTAAAAGGAGTAAGAAAAGAGATTGGAAGGGGGAAGGTGAATAAGGAAAGGCAGAGGGAGACAAGGCAGAGCGTTCAATGTTCCGGCCCTAGGCAGGTTGGACGCAGTGCATCAAGCAGCAGAGAAGCCAGGGAGCTGGGGGCAGATGGCAGGAAAATGAACTCAATGAGATAACCAGGGGCAAGATGATATGACGCCTTTCTTCTAGCACTCAGGGATTTCAGAATCAATTCTGAGAGAAGCAAGAAATTGTGAGAAGACTGTAAGCAGAGGTGAAACAGAAAAGATACCTGAAACTCTGATCTTGGAGCTTTTTCTCCACGAAATAAGATCTAACAGGGTCCACTGCATCGAGTTGTTGGGAAGATGACAAGAGATCACTAACACTGTAAACTCTCAACTCACATCCTTGCACATAACTGGTTCTCAAGACATGCCCTCTCCCTTCTCCTCTGCACTTATTCACTTGTGTAAGGGAGAATGTGGAGACAGGCTTATGTAAAAGAGGGGACCACCGGTATCAGACTGAACCAATCTTACTTGTTGAACTGTATCTACTGGATGGCCAAGGTTGTAGGGAACACCCCCAGCTTCTCATGCCCTGGGTGCCCTAGAGAAAGGTACACAGATCAAGGTCTCAGACTCCCTGTGGAAGAAAGACCACTGTACCCAAGCTTTAGAAACACATCCCTGGGCCCCACACACCACATGCACCTCTAGGCCTCCCTCCCCTTACAAAGGTTAAGGTTGTCTCTGCGAACTCCATTTTGAGTTCTGTAAGGGAAGTCCTATGTCATCTATCTCTGCAACTGCATTGCCAACTGGATGCAAGATAGATGCTCAGAGTATCTATAAAGAAGAGAGGGGGAGAGGGCTGCAGAGATGGAAAAGAGATACAGGTTGAAGAGCTTCGACTGTCAAGAGACAGGAATCATGCCCAGATATTCCATTTTTTTGCCACTCACTAAAATGTGTGACTTTGGGTACTTCATTTTACCTCTCTGGGACCTCAACTCCCCCATTCTTAATATAAACCTAACAGTTATGAAAGGATCAAGTTAAGTTAGTAAATGTGAAGGACTTAACGCATGCCTAAAAAAAACCAATGAATCAATAAAGTTATTATTACTGTTAAATAAAAAGTGGGGAGAGAGGGGAAAAGACTCGCCTTGGAATGGTGATCAGCTTCAGCTATACACGCACAGCCTCTTACACTAACCAGTTACCCAGCAGGTACCTCCTTCCCTTGGCTTTTTGCTTCCATCAATTACCCATTTAACCATTCTCACTTCAGGCAACCAAGTCAGCTCAACGGGGGCTGCTGCTATGGCTCCACATGCAATTGCTCCTTGGCCATGGAGGAGGGCCGCAGGTTCTAGGAGGCAGGGGGTATGAGGCCATGCCAGGCACCCAGTGGGGCTGCCATCAATGCCTGCTGTTGCTGAATCATAGCGACAAGAAAACCCTGTTCAGCTCCAGAAGGAACTTCTGGGGCCAGGAGGCCATCTGGTACTGATCCCTTTCCAATCCCGGGCAATCTGATGAAGAGCTACTCCTGGCTGGAAGGATGATGCTCTACCCAGTCAACAAAAAGCCTTGAAACTCCTGTCAAACCCTTCCCTGAGCTCAGGCTGTAGCACTCCTGTGGTCTCTCTTCCGTTGCAAACACGGATTTTGTTAGAATAAAAGAGCAACCAGTTTGGCTGGGCGCGGGTGGCTCATGCCTGTAATCTCAGCACTTTGGGAGGCCGAGGCAGGTGGATCACGAGTTCAAGAGATGGAGACCATTCTGGCCAACATGGTGAAATGCCATCTCCAAAAAAATACAAAAATTAGCCGGGCATGGTGGCACAGGCCTGTAGTCCCAGCTACTCAGGAGGCTGAGGCAGGAGAATCGCTTGAACTCAGGAGGCAAAGGTGCAGTGAGTTGATACCGTACCACTGTACTCCAGCCTGGCGAGAGACCAAGACTCTGTCTCAAAAAAAAAAAAAAAAAGAGCAAACAGTTCCAAAGGCAGGGAAGCCCTGTGTAAGTGTTATTTTTACAGAAAGGAGCTATGCTCACCTCTCTCCCCCAAATCCTAGCCAGGTATTCTAGAATGGGGACTTGCCCCTGCTTTCTCCTGGTTCTCAGCCACAGCCTCAACCCAACTCCAGCCTGCACAGTGGGGTCAGAAGCTTCCAGTTCCTGATTAGTATCACCTCTGACTCATCTGTAAGGCTAGAGGTAGAGAAAATGATCACGGTCATGTGCAAATGGAAGCATGTATTACTGCAGGCAAAATGAAATCATCTGTATCAGGATGGGGAAAATGGAAGTGCAGGTGTTTAATAAGCAGTGTAATCTGATAAAATTATACCTGTGGCAAGTAGTTGGAGACAGCATCCCTGAAGAGTGAACAGATCAATGTCAGCCCATTCCTGGATGCAGGAGGACTGGTGCTGCATGACTTATCCACACCACATATGAGCAGGCACAGAGTTCCCTGGTTCAATTATAAAACTATCCCACAGGAGCCTTCCCAGTATCCTCACGCTGGCCCTTCAAAGGAGTTAAAGATTCTATCTGTAAACAAGCCAGAGCCCCTCTGACTGGCAAAGGAAGCCTGTCTCAGCATTGACTTCACTATGGAGACTTGCGGCAACAGCCTATAGGATGATAATTAGATGTCAGTGCCTTTTGAACAACTGCTGAATCTCAGCATTTTCTAGAAGAGTACAGATGCAGCTGGCAGAAAACAAAGAGCAGCACAACACCACAGGCCTTCTGGGGCTGCTCCGGCTGTGTGGCCATCAGAGGAAATACATTTTCTGGAGCAGTGGGCTAGGAAATCTGGAGGTGTACACGAAGAGAGGAAGAAGAACTTGGCCAGTGAGAAGGCAGAGAGGCTCTGTCAGGCTCATGTGGTGTAAACAGCTTGCTGCCACCTGCCCTGTCAGCAGGTGGGGAGACCAAGGCCAAGAAAGAATGATTTTATTATGACCAGGTATCAGGCCATCCATATGAGGGTAGTACCCCTAATTCCACCTACTCCCTACCTTAGGATGATAGGCAATGATGTGCAGTCAGTACAAACTTGGGTACTAGGTCAAGGTTACCTGAGTTCAAATCTTAGCTTCACCATTTACAAGACACATATTTTGGACTCAGAACTCTAATATCCGGTTTCCTCAGCTAGAACAAGTAAAAAATAACAATATATTCCTTGTGGGATTTCTGGAGAATTAAACGAGATGCTCAAACAAGGCCTCACATGTAGCTCTCTAACTGGTAGCCACTATTATTATTGCTGTTGCTGTCACTACTGTTGTGGGGGTGTGGCATGCATGGGTAGAGCTGAGAGCAAGGAGTGACTGACAGCATTCTAATAAGCCTAGTATTAACCCCACAAATATCCAAGGCATTTCTCTCCTGGACACATACCTAAAGCAACTCCTCAGTTTGCCCCTGGACAAAAACACCATCATCCCCATTAATCAGCAAAAATGACTTCCAGTCTCCAGAAACCCAAACACAGCCAAATGCTTGAACATGCAGCCTAGGAAGGGGCAAAACATAAAATGGTCTCCGAGCATGTGAGCAAGGGAATGAATGACTGAATGTGACCCCGTGACAGTGGCATGCTGGCATGGCGGGTCTTCCTAAGACATTGAAATATGCTTCCCCTGGACCATTTAAATAGAAGTGTGGAGAGGAACATGTGGAGCAGTCGGGGAAGAATGAGATAACAGATACTACACATTACGAGGATGTGGAACCCCTGGTCTTCCATGCCTCCTTCTCAGCATATTCCTAAATTGTGGTCTCTTCTCAATTTCCAAAGCACAGATGTTGATGTGAAAAACCTTAAAATGCCTGGGTTATTGGAACGCTCCGTGTGGCTGGTGAACCGGATTTAAAGACAGCAACAGCAGCCAGAGAATTATAGCTACAAGGTAAAAAATTAAGAGCTGAAACAAATTCAGTTCACCATGCAAAGCTGAACTTGATCGTTTATTAAAGAAAGATCAAGGGACAAGCAAATGACTCTGGTTTCCTAATCCCCCTGGGATTTGCCTTAATTCTCCCAAAATCCTTGAATGCTCAGCTCCATTACTTTGCCTGCAGTTACAGAGAATTCAAAGCCCGGGATCCTCCATACCCAGCGATCGGGGGACAGCAGGAAGCATTATCCCCTTATCCATCTATCATACATGGGCATCTTTAGAGATCAGTACCACAAGACAAAGTCTTGACATTTCTGTGAGATATTAGGACATCTGTGTCTCCTGGGGTACAAATAGAAATCCTGGGTAAATAAGGGGTAAAATGATACAAAAGGTTCTACTTATGCAGCAGGGAGAATTCTTATTACCCTAGGTGACATTTAATGAGAATTATCCATGACAGGTTCATAGAGAGGATTTTGAAGGGACTGTTTGATTGTTTTCTCCTAATAACCCAGGAGGTAGGTATTTTTACCCTCTCCATTGTACAAATGTGAAGAACTGTGGACTCAGAAGTTAAGTGACTTGCCTAAAATTCCCTAACTTAGGAGAGGATAAGATCCAGGGCTGGGACTCAAAGCTATCGGGCTCTAGCACTACTCTCCTCAACCAGCACGAACTTAACCTTGGGTAACTTGTTCAGAATTGATGTTGTTAAAAGAGTTCTGCTAAATACATAAGACAACACTGAGGTTCATACAAGGTCATTCCCTCAACCTGCTGAACTGTCTCTTTTCTATGGAAAGTGGGAAAAGGTTGAACTGTACATTCAAAGGTGGCCTTTCCTTTGACCAGCTTAAATGCTATGTTCAGAATGCTATGACAACCTGGAAAACACATTGAAGTCACCTAAGGCTTGCAAGGAGCAGCAGGGAGCAGAGCCCTGTCTTAGGAACTCAGAGTCATATTGCCCAAGGTAACACAGGGGCTCCTGAGGCCCACACTGAAAATCTGGAATAATTGCTTTGCATAGCAAATAAGCAGATAAGGCAAGGCAAGGGGAAAATGAAGGCATCCTTCACCCATTACAAATTCCTGTCCTGTCGACACTTGACATCTGAGAGAAGGCCAGGAATTAAGTCTAGGCTACTTGGATCTGCAGCTAAGCACACATTCTAATTGATTTGCTCCCAGAGTTTAAGCAATTAAATTTCCACTATTTTTTTTTCCCTATCTGATACTATGAAAATGCTCAAACATAACACAAAGTTGAAATAATTTTAGAGTCAATGCCTATATACCTACCCACCACCTAAATGCTCTCATGAACATCTCCAAGGAAGGCATAAAGGTGAGGCAGATGACACTGATCCTCCTTAAAGAAGAGGAGTGAAGAAAGGAGATTTCACTGTCTCAGTCCATGACAATTCATTGCTGAAAGAGGGGGAAGCCCCGTCTGGGTCAGGCCCTAAGCACTGGCAGCCCAGTGAGACATTCAGCTGGTTCCTCTCATTAGACAGGCAGTTCAAGACAAATGCACTGCACAATCAATCTCTCTTCAGAAAAAGGTGCCATGTCCTACAGTTTACCCTCATAGATTTTATTGACTGTTAAACCTAGATGAGAGTTTAGGCGTCATCTAGTGAAATCTGATCATTTGCTTTTATACTTCAGGCAACTAAGACCCCACAAAGTTAAATGTCATGCCCAATGTCACACAGTAGGAGGGACTTGGAACCTTCCAATAAACCACTTTGAGTCTTTGCAGATATACTAAGTAGGCTGAGATCAGACAGACACTAAGAAAACAGGAGAGAACTCCCTGAAATAGATTTTTACAAGCAGGTCTGGAAAACAAAGTCCAGATGAGTGAAACGCAACTATATGCAGCTACTCTTTAAGTCTGAGGAACATCAGGCCGGGCGTGGTGGCTCACGCCTATAATGCCAGCACTTTGGGAAGCTGAGGAGGGCAGATCACCTGAGGTCAGGAGTTCCAGACCAGCCTGACCAACAAGGAGAAACTCCGCCTCTATTAAAAATACAAAATTAGCCGGGCATGGTGGCACATGCCTGTAATCCCAGCTACTCGGGAGGCTGAGGCAGGAGAATCGCTTGAACCCAGGAGGCGGAGGTTGCAGTGAGCCGAGATCGCGCCATTGCATTCCAGCCTGGGCAACAACAGAACTCCATCTCAAAAAAAATAAAAATAAAAAGTTTGAGTAACATTAGAAATAATCTTTAATATTAGTCATGGTTCCTTGGCCAAAGGAGGCCATTATACTACGTGACAGTTTCCAAAAGTTTCAATATATGTATTACACCAGCGGTGCCCCACCTTTTTGGCACGAGGGCCTGGTTTTCTGGAAGACACATTTTCCAGTAGGCATTGGCATCTCATAAGGAGCAAGCAACCTAGATCCCTGGCATGAGCAGTTCACAATAGGGTTTGTGCTCCTGTAAGAATCTAATGCCACCACTGATATGACAGGAGGAGGAGCTCAGTCACGGCTGCTCACCTCCAACTGTGCAGCCCAGTTCCTAACAGGCCACGGACCAGTACCAGTCCGTGGAGTTGGGGACCCCTGTATTACATGATGATACAACTTTAAAAGTACAAAAATGTTTATCCCTTTTGCCTCTGCTTGTGTCATATCTTAATTCTGCCCCCATAAGGTTCCTTCAATCTAATTTCACAACTCATAATGCATCTCTAAAACAGCAGTATGTTCCTACCATCGGGATGCATGGCAGAAAATTTAAATAGTGCAATAAAACCCACGGGCATCGGCATGCATGAAGTGCCCTACTGTAGCAGTGACTGCTCCGGGGTGCCCTCATGCCACTTAAGAAACTCTGCATTGATTGAGTATGCTAACACGTGTCTTCCTTCTCCCATCTCTGACTAATTAACACCACTCTAGGCCTTCCAGATCAGGCTTGCAAAAACCACTGTGACTGATCTGGGCTCACCTAGAGCTGAAAATTACTTTGCCAATAGCAGAGAACAATACTTTCTGCATAAACAACAACAAAGACAAGCCTCTTAGGTGGCCCCTGCTTCATTTTCTTTTATGTGAAGCATTTCTCCAAAGCTTTGAAGACAAAGGACAGGACTCTACTAACAGGGAACTGTGGCAAGACGGTAAAAGGAAGACAGCACTTTCTGCCCTCTAGGACTTCCTCCTACAATGATATCTTTGATCAGTGCCTTCACGGGATTTTGTTTTTGGCCCCCAGCTTGACAAAAGCTTTGAGGAGCAGTGACTGTGCCATTTTTTTTTTTTTTTTTTTTTAGAAAAAGCTACACAGTGGAGACTCTGGAGAACAACAATCATAGCAAACGACCTCCCATTACACCTTGTGTGACTGAAACTGTCATAATACAGGCTTAGTTTTCTAAAGGATCTTCTTAAAGTAACATTCTATATTTTTAAAAATTGGCAATAAAAGGAAATCAATGATTGATATCTTCAACAATCTAGATGATTGTCCAGAAAACCAGATAATTAAAAAAGCCAATCCTAAAAAGTGACTTACTATATGATTCCTTTTATATAACATCTTGAGATGACAGTTTTAGAAATGCAGGATAAATCAGTGGTTGCCCGGGTTGGGGACAGAGATGGGGACGGGAAGGAGGGGTGGCTGTGGCAACACTGCCTGTGGTGCTGGAATTACTCAGAATCTTGACTGTGGTGATGGATACATGAATCTACACCAGTGATAAAATTGTGTAGAAGTTAATACACACACATACCCTGGGAAAAGTATACAAGGGACCTCTCTGTATTATTTTATATAACTGCATGTGAAACAACAGTTACCTGAAAAGCTTTAATTTTAAAAAATGGGCCAGGCACGGTGGCTCACACCTATCATCCCAGCACTTTGGGAGGCTGAGGTGGGTGGATCACTTGAGGTCAGGAGTTCCGAGACCAGTCTGGCCAACCTGCTGAAACCCTGTCTCTACTAAAAATACAAAAAAAAAGTTAGCCAGCATGGTGGTGTGTGCCTGTAATCCCACCTACTCTGGAGGCTGAGGCAGAATAATCATTTGAACCCGGGAGGCAGAGGTTGCAGTGAGCTGAGATCGTGCCACTGCACTCCAGCCTGGGCTACAAAGACACTTTGTCTCAAAAAAAAAAAAAAAAAAAAAGGCTGTCCTTCTATGCCTGGGGAGAAAAGTCATTTATTTTTTTCTCATCAAAGAACGGCTTTCAAGGGCTGGGAAGGAATCATGCAAGGGTCTATGATAGGTGAAAGGACAAAATCAACTCTCAATAAGGTTGAATATCATGACTAGGGGACATATTAAAATTTAGGGAAAGGATTCCCTTCTCTTACTATCAACTGTTTCAACTTCACATCCTACCCTGAGGAATTACTTTTCACTCTGAAATGTACATAGAATAATTCCTCTTCTGTGTCTCAACATCTTTAGTAACAGGACTAAGCAATCACACATGATTTTATGGATTGGTGTACAAACAGGAATCCCTCAGTGTTTCCTAGAGTTTACTAAATTATAAAGGAAATATAATTAATAAATGATATAATCTATTGATCAAAATCAAGGATGTCACAAGAGCAGTTGCTTATGAAAGAATAATGCAACACTGGTTTACTGAGCATCTACGTGCCACGGATTATATTAGGTGCTATAAACATACAGTAGATGGAAGAGTTTATGTTGTAATGCAGAAAAAAAACAGGAAAAGAGACAATAATTAACACACAGTTTACATGTTGTGGGTAGCAGTATTTTATTACTTAAAATTAGGCCAACAGAAAGGTAATTTTGAAAGAGTCTCTCCTAAGACTTGGGTTCAAGTCATAAGTTCTCCAGCAGTTCAATATGGGGATCATTTGCTTGCCTTTCCATAACTCAAGTTCCTTGCTCATAAATAACAAACAAACAACAATGACAAACAAAGAAAAAAACTATGAACTATCAAACCAAGATCTCCAATAAGAAACTCTCCTTGTGTCAATTACCTTGGAAGCTTTCATAGAATTCTGCTTAAACAAATTTTTCCCAAGCTAAAGGATGGAACAAAAAAGGGACAAAGGCATAGAGGGAAGAAAGTTCATGACAGCTCTGATTTTCCCTTGTGGTGATATTCTATGATTTTAGATAAAGGGTAATTCAAAATCAGACCTGGGTTTGACTCTCAGCTCTGTGACTTAGTAACACTGTGACATTAACTATGTAATAATCCTCCTTGGGATATAATGTCCTAATTCCCACAAATCATTTTATGAATTAAAGAAAGCATCCTAAGGTCTTTCATATCTAGCACATAATAGGTTTGTAATAAATGATCAATGGTATTCCCATTATAAAGAATCCCAGCATTAATAAAAGCTTTAAAACATTACTATATAGTTAAAGCTCACATATTTTGAAAAGGAGTGACACATCGCTCCTTTTGAGAGTCTCCACTAGATTAAGCTTTATTTTACTTAAAGTCTTAAAAAAAAAAAATCAATGCCTAAACAAGTCAGAGACACAGCCACAAAAATAAAAACATTCACTCAGTAACTTTTTGTCTCCAGCTCCTCATTCTTTTATCATGCTCTGCAAACTTAAAACATTGGAAGTCCTATTTGCTGAAACAGGAAGAAAAGGGAGAGCATTGATTTTTTAAATTTATGGGCAGAGAGTTTATTAAAAGGAGTTTGTAATAAACTAGTCTCTCATGCCAGCTTGGAGCACCATGGTTATCATCTTTAAATTTCAATTTATAGACTTCTCCAAATACACACTGAGGCATCATAATTGAAAGTTTAAGAGATTTTAAAAGAAAAGAAGGCATTGGGCTGCCCCGTTTTCTGCTCCCCCAAAATGATATCTCATGATCTGTTTTCAACAGAAG
>NC_045435.1:74535067-74693399 GCF_002776525.5 Piliocolobus tephrosceles
TTTTTGAGATGGAGTCTCGCTCTGTCACCCAGGCTGGAGTACAGTGGGCGATCTCGGCTCACTGCAAGCTCCGCCTCCCGAGTTCACACCATTCTCCTGCCTCAGCTTCCCAAGTAGCTGGGACTACAGGTGCCCGCCACCACGCCCAGCTATTTTTTTGTATTTTTAGTGGAGACGAGGTTTCACTGTGTTAGCCAGGATGGTCTCGATCTCCTGACCTCGTGATCCACCTGCCTCGGCCTCCCAAAGTGCTGGGATTACAGGCGTGGGGCACCGCGCCCGGCCAAAAATGCCTTTTTCTATAAAGCATTGAAAAAAAATTGACATCAAAGTTAATCTGGTTTAATCCCACAATTCTATGACATCTCTATTATAAACACTATATTGATTACAGGTTTGTTTTGCAAAGCAAATGGCAAATTTGTGCTCATTTTAAAAACTAAAATTGGCTTTAGAAGGACTGTTAAAGCAGAATATGCTTTTTTAAGAGAAATAAAATGAAGAAGCTAGGAATACTGTTAATAAAAAACAATTGAAATACATTCACTTACAAAACATCTACTTTCTGAACTAGGCTTCTGGTAGTAGTGTGCCACCTATTGTTGTAAAATGTATTTCTGTATTTGTGGCTTTCCTATTCAGTACTATAGAGAAGAAAAGCTTCCCACTGCCTTACAAAAGATAATAAACTTTTGTTTTCCTTCATGCTTTTCTGTCACTATTCCAACACCCACAATACAAATGGGTCATAGAGAAAATTACCTTTTAAAACACTTATTACAAGCCATTGAAAACGTATCAGTTTAAGCCAGTGGTTCTCAGACAGGGGGACTCTGCAATGTCTAGAGACATTTCCTGTTGTCACATTACAGACCTGGTGTTAAGAGGGAGGTGTCAGAGGCTTCCAGTGGATAGAGGCAGGGATGTTGCTAAATATCAGAGGACAGCTCCCCACAACAAATAATTACCTATCCCCAATGTCCATAATGCTGAGACTGTGAGAGCCCAATTTCACCCACCTTACGTTATTTCTTCCAAAGGAGAAAAAAAAGCCATATTTCATTGCAGAAGAAAATGAAGAAGCCAACAACACACACCCAACATTCAACATTAGCATACTAACAAAACATGGAATAAAAGTTAGTAACTATATTAGTCTTTGCAGGATTAGTAATTAAAGCCATTGTTGGTCAGGTAGTCTCAAAGTCTTGTGATATATAGATATATAGGATCTCAACCCTGACTTTGTGATTGGTCCCCAGGCTGACCTTTTAAACCCTTGAAATAAAATAATTATTGAGTCACAATCAAGAATCATCACTGTCAATGCGCTGTCCTGGGGCAAAGGCAACCCATGGCACATGTACCACCACTTAATTATCCCTCTAGTCTACTCCCTGGCCCATCCCATTCATGGCAGACATCATTAATCAATCAAAGTCTCAGAGGTATTCACACATGGTGCTGTAGAGAGCCACTACCAGTTGTCGAATGTTGCTGTGGGAGCTGTTGTCTATCTGTCATCTATGATGGGATATGAATTCATAGAGGTGGGTTCAAGTCTTGCCTTGGCCACTGGAGGGCTGTATGAACTTGAGCAAGTCACTGAAACTCTCTTGTATTTTCTTCAGTTGTATAAGGATTTTTTAATTCTCATTTTAAACAAGACTTTACAATATTAGATTTCTGGAGTAATGAGGCATTGGTACCTCAAGTGCAAAACTGTCAAATACTAAATGAGGCTATGTGGAAAGAGGTGGAAAAAAAAAAGACACTAGACACAGAAATAGGAAAATAGGGTGGCGAAATGATCAGAAAAAGAAACGGCCAACATAAAGGGCTTTATTTTTCTTTAAAAATAAAGGAGCCTCATGTAGAGAAAATGCAGTGGAAGACTTGAAAGTCATCAGCTTAAGTGACAGCAGTCAAGACATCATATAGCAGTACTGTTTCTGTGACTTAAATGGTTTACCCTGTGAGGTTCAGTGCCCCAACATACAAAAGGTTCTACCTGTCCAGTCCTCCTCATAGGACTTTCTACGCACTAATTACTAATTCTTCAAAGGACCTCCAGGAGCCGCATAATGAGTAATTTGTGGAATAGCACCTTATGAAATATTACATGGCTACAGAGTGAATAAGTTAGAGTTGTTTGTAATGACCTGGAGACATGTTAACAAAACCCGTTCAGAAAAAGCTAGTTGCAGAGGGGTGTGTACACTATAGTTCCATATTTATAAACAATCCAGAAAATGAATCAAAAATATGGGAATACACTTGTATGCGTGCAATGAGAAAAAAAGTATGGAAGGATATATTTCAAAATGTTCTGGAACCAAGGTTGGGGTGGTAAATCAGAAATGATAAAAAGAAGAATGAAATCATGGTGCAAACTGTGGGCTTTGTTTCCATGGAACTGTTTCTTTTGGCTTGTTCTTATGCTATAGCTTAAAAGATACTTTTGTAATTTCTAAAATACCTTGTAAAATTCTTGGTCTTAGAAAGTAGATCTAAGGGGCGGTGGGAAATGGGGAGTGACTGCGGAATGGGTATGAGGCTTCCACTTGGGGTGATTAAAACATTCTGGAACTAGGATAATGGTGATGGGTGCATCACACTAGGAATATACTAAGTGCCACTGAGAGGTAGACTTTGGTTAAAATGGTAAATTTTTATGTTATGTGTATTTTACAGTTTAAAAGACCCTTGGTCTTAATATTCTACGTAAGTACAAGAGACTGAGGTCATCACGCTTGACTGTCACTAGCATCCACCCATTAATATTAGGACAACAAGGAAAACATGATGGGAGGAAGGGAAAGCTCTTCTGGGAATAGGAAGAAGTAAACTTTAAGTTATGTGGCCAGAGGGATATAGAGGTATCTGTTTCTTCCTAACTCAAGGGAAACCTACTCCCCGATTCCTCAACACCTTGACATCCAGTGGCTGTTGCTCCATATTCCCTTGGTTTAATGCCAACCTCCAAGGTCCCAGAGCCCCCCAGGAAGACAGCGATCAAACTACCTGAGGCTTACACCTCAGCAAGCTTCCTAATGTGAGGCCCGAAGCACCAGTAAACCAAGAGTATGAGAAGTACTAAGAGAGAAAGAAAAGTAAGAAATTACTATAATTACATCAGTGCTTTGCTTAAAAAAAAAAAAAAAGGCCTACCCTTTCATATTATTTTATACCCCTAAGTAAAACATTACAACAGGACTATAAAGTCTACTTTAACATGAACATTTTAAAACTATTTTAGAAGTCTTTCTTGAAACTGAGTTTTGAAGTTTTACATGGAAGACCAAAATATAGAAAGTAAAATTTCATAAGACTCCAAGGAACCACAGAATTCCAGAACACACTTTGAAAACCACCAGACTTGGACAAGAATCCTGCTGTTTTGGAAGGGGTGTGAGAACATCTTTACACCACGAAAGTGTAGAGAAGATTAATTACAAAACACTGAAGGTACATTCTGCAATGACATGACTACAAAACCCATGGTTCTGAGAGAACTGCTTGAGGAAGGATCCCTACAAGAAAAGGAAAGGCGGCTAAACTAGGACAAGAGCCCAGTTATGAAAGCTTTCTGTAACTTTTACCTTACAGGTGGCTCATGCCGTAAGGTCAGCAGCTGCAATCCCAGACAGCTTAGGAACACTTTTAGGGACCTAAGCATAGGGCTGGGAACAAAACAGGCAAGGGAAAGGCTTGTTGTCAAACAAGAGAACCACACAGTAACTACATTCACCTTCTGATGCAGTGAAAATAAGAAATTAAATCTCAGCCATCTCCAAAAATACTTCATACCACTATAAACCAGTGGCATTCCCTTTACTAGAAAAATTGATGCAAATGTGTGATTTAGGCAGCAAAGGAAAAAAGATGCTAAAACATATGGAATTTGGCATCTTAAATTCAAAATTGTAATATGCAGTTTCATTAATAAGCCAGCGATATAAACGAACCTTCTCTATCACACCGTCAGCATTATCCTTCTCCAGAACCCTTGTATTATAGGTTTTTAGGATACATGGATCTTCAAATAGCTATAATCTTACCTGATACCTAGTTTAAACCTCAAGTAAGTATTGCCCACTCACATGAGACTGCTCTTATTACAGGAAAAGACCTTTCTATGTCTCATCTATGTCTAGTCCACTAGCACAGTGCTTGAGAAGCCAGGAGATTGACAATGCTGCATGTATATTACAGTGCACCAGTACGGTTTCCCTATTAGGGCACATTTTTAAAAGCATGTATTCATATGTCCATGAATATGTGTACACAGTGAACAGGAAGAGACCTTAGGAGAACAAACAAAATGGAGTAGACAGTTGCAGGAAGGAGAAACAGAGTAAATAGAGAAGACAGAGGAATCAACTTTTTGCCAGGTACTTTACTTGTCTTCCCTTATTAATTTCTCACAGTCTACTGATGAGAATAGGTGAAATCAGACCTATTTTACAGATAAGAAACTGAGGCTCAATGTTTTTATAATTATGGTAAAAACTCAGGGCACTGGGTTTAAACTGAAACCATCCCACCTCAAAGTGGCCTAAACAAAACAAAACAAAAGGACAAGGAGGTTATTGTCTCACATAACTATTCAGGGGGTACATTTGGTGTGCATGTGTGTAGTACTGCTAAATTCTAGCAGCACAGGGCTGCTGTTCTCTCTTGAGATCTCATTCTCTTGCTGTCAACTCAGTTCTGCATTCCAGTGCTGGCTGTACTCTCAAACAGACCTTTCTCTTTTGAATGGCAACCGGTTCCTCTGAGCTTATGTTCTGAAAAGCACAGAAACCTCAGCACAGAAAGGACTTTGATGTGGCCGTTTGAAGTAAAGCACAGGAGACTTTCATTAGATGGCCATGGCCACATGTTCATTTCTGATCCAATCAAAACAATCTTAACAACCTAAATGACCAGTCCTGGATCATGTGTCTATTCCTAGAGCCCAGGGAAGGAAAACAGCTCACCCCAGAACACATTGACATGGAGGAGAAAACGAAGGAGTCACAGTGAATTCCCCAAAAGGACTCTTTTATGTAAACACTTTCCTGGCACGCTAAATCTTAGTTGTCATATGCTGTGCAACCAAATTTCCCAAAACTCACTAAGTTAGAAAATCAATAAACATTTATTATCTGTCACCATCTCTATAGGCCAGGAATGTAGCAATGACTTAGCTGTGCAGTTCTGGATCAAGTTTTCTAAATGAGATTGCAGTCAAGATGTCAGCTGGGTCAGCAGTTATCTGAGGCTTAACTTCGACTGGAGGATCCATTTCCTAAGTGGTTCAATCACATGGCCAGCAAAATGGTACCAGCTGTTGGTAGAGCCTCAGTTCTACCCCAGTGCTCTAATGATATTGGAGTGAGCTTGTTCCAAAGGAAATAATCAATAGCAAGCCCAAGGCAGAAGCCGCAATTCCTTTATGGCCTGGTCTAAGAAACCACACACTGTCACCTCTGCCATCATCAACTGATCACACAAACCAGCATTCTTTGTTTAACAAGACTAAAATTGGGTGTGAATACCTGGAAGTGGGGATTATGGGGGCCATTCTGAACCTAGCACACACCTTCTCTAAAATTTCCAGTTTCTCAAACCCCTCTTCCTTGCTTTAATGTTTTCTATTTAGAACTTATCATCATACAACATACTTTACCCTTTGTTTGTTTCCCACAGGAGAACGTAAGCTCCCCAAGGGCAAGCATGTTTGTATGTTTTGGTCACTATCCTATCCCCTGCCTGTAACACAACAGCTGTTAAAAAGAAATCATTCAATAAATGGAATTTAGATGAACAGATGCAAAGAGGAAGGGACGTGGATGTCAGGTAGGAGGTAGCAGTCAATGTCTACTATACTCATAAAGGTGAGGTGAGGTCTTTGAGCAAAGTCCAGATTTTAGGACCTCTGCAAGTCTATGCACGTATGTCCATATGCTTTACTGAGAGAACATTTCTAAAATAGGCCCCTGGAAACAAGAAGAAATCAGGCCATTTTCATAAGGCAAAGTGTTGCACAGTGCTTTCACACATGGCCCTCAAAGCTCAGGATCTTCATAGCCACCGTGAACTTGACAAAGACATAGGCACAATAATACAAAGAGCTCAAAGTAACCTGGAAACACAGTCTCCAATTCTATCTTGATTCCGCCTCTAAACCAAAGACTCATCGATTCAACGCTCTGGGACTCAGCTTCCATGTTCATAAGAAACACAGTATTTATCAATAAGACCTCATCCCAATTATAACATCACTGAAGCTGGATGCTAACAGTATATGTCCATGTTTTTTTAAAAAACTGTTCAGGTAAGAAAATCAGAATTATGCAAGGAGCTTTGTCTAATCATAGATCTGTGTCTTACTGTAAAATTCCATTTTTGAATTGTTATCCCAAGTACTGGACTCACCTTATAATCACTGTATAACATGCTTGAAATATAATTGCCATGACAGATTCTCCAGAAAGGTCAAAATAATCCTTATTACAACTTTATAACTGACCATAAAAAGAGAAAGTCAGACCCCATCCTTCTTGGAAAGCAAAGCAAACAAGCAAAAAGACCTCCTTTTCAAAGATTATGTTTAGTGAAGGACAGAGGCAAAGAGAGAGAAAGGTAGTATCAGCTAGTACTGTATTCAAACACCTTAAAAAGAAATTAACAAAAATGGGTTTATTAAACTCCCTAAAATCTAGTTCCAACAGAACTCGAAATATTTTACCATCAACCAAAAATACTATTGCTGCATAAGAGATTACCTCAAAATCTAGTGGCCTAAAACCACTAACACTAACCTCATCACAGTTTCTGAGGGTCAGCCAATCTAGATAGCTATAATCATAAGGCACTGGAAAATCACGTGGCTCCAATTTAAAATGGCTATTTAATATGAAAACTACTTTTTGAACTACCCCTTCTGATTTTTCACCTCCACAATTATGCTACTGAAGGCAAAGAGAAGAAACTGATTGTAGCAGCTGTACTAGAACCTCAATCAGAATATGTCTCTCTCATTACCAATAAGTAACAACAAACCCATCAAGAAAAGTCTACTATTATAATTCCAAGACTCCTAATGACAATTCTCAGGCATTTTAAAATTTAAACGTGCTTTAAATGTTAAGTGTACTTCACCCTAATCCAATTCTATGAAAATAGATACCTAATTCAAACAACCCATTCCTTCACCATGCAAATAAATTAATACTAGATGTGAAAAGCACATTTGGAAAATGTTAGGTATGTTTATACAGATAAAGCATGCCATGAGATATATTGGTCAGTTTATTTGACGGCAGCAGATATTGTGTATTTTCTGGTCACCAAGCATCTGTATTCCTAAAAGCAGCTGGCTTTTCTTTTGTGTTAATGTTTTCCAAACTAGATCCTCTCTTGAGGAACCATTAAAGCAGGGTATTCACCCTCCTATAAAACAGACCCATCCTACATACAGTGAAAAAGTTTCAATTAGATTCTTCCCTGAATCTAATCCCTTCTGAGCTGGGGTTTTCAGCTCTGCTAGAGATTTCCCCAGCTCCCCTTTCTCCAACGAAGTCCATTTTTGCTTAAACTTAGCCACAGCAGCCTTCAGTTGTTTGCAACACTGACTGATAGCATGGGTTACTTTGTTCATTTGTGGGCTCAGTCTTAGTACCATATAGCCTCCGTTCATCTACCAAGGGCATTCTGCTATAGATGAATAGGCAAAAAGAGGAAGAGTTACTGTTAACATTCTGAGAATCCTACCTAACCTGACACCTATGGATAGTGCTGGAGCCTCTCAGAAACCTAGTTGCAGGTGCCCACGCAAGCTTCCTCTTGCCAGATACATCACAGGAAAGCAAAATTGAGATGTACCTTTAAATATATCCTATTTCATACAAAGGCATGTTCTGCTTTGCAAAAAGGATCCCTAAGATTTGCTTAAAGATGGTGCTCTCATTTTTGCATGTCTATTAAAATTTTAAATGGGTCTATCATAAACTGTAGCATATGTGTACAAGGATGAAGACAGATGTTAGTAAACTACCATCTTAATGTCAAAAATATAAACAATCTAAACATCTAGTAATGGAGAAGCAAACAACTATAAAATAGTCACAATGTGAAAATACTGTGCAACAGTTTAAAACAGGAAGTATATACAAATTGAAGATTAACATATACAAGGTACAAATAGGACACGGTCATTTTTTAAATGTATAAAATTCACATACACACACATGCACACAAAAACATATATACCATACCTTCTCTGTTTAGAAATAAAAGAACAAGGGTTGGACGCAGTGGCTCACCCCTGTAATCCGAGCACTTTGGGAGGCCGAGGCGGGCGGATTACCAGAGGTCAGGAGTTCATGACCAGCCTAGCCAACATGCCGAAACCCCATCTCTACTAAAAAATTCAAAAATTAGCCGGGTGTGGTGGCAGGTGCCTGTAATCCCAGCTACCCGGGAGGCGGAGGCAGACAGAACCGCTTGAACCCAGGAGGCGGGGGTTGCACTGAGCCAAGATTGTACCATTGCACTCCAGCATGGGTGACTGAACAAGACTCGGTTTCAAAAATAAAAAATAAAAATAAATAAATAAAAGAACAAGGATATTAAATATTTCCTAAGAAAATATAAACATACATACATGTTAAAAGCAAACTAGTAGCCTATGCACAAAACCAGTGCTAACTTTTATTTGAGAAGAAGGGGAGAAAGGTCTGGGGTTAGGAAACAAGGAAATGAGGTTTGTATGAAACATTTCAACTCTTTTTTTTTTTTTTTTTTTGGCAGAGTCTCGCTCTGTTGCCCAGCCTGGAGTGCAGTGGCGCGATCTTGGCTCACTGCAAACTCCACCTCCCGGGTTCACGCCATTCTCCTGCCTCAGCCTCCCGAGTAGCTGGGACTACAGGCGCCCGCCACCTCGCCCGGCTAGTTTTTTGTATTTTTAGTAGAGACGGGGTTTCACCGTGTTAGCCAGGATGGTCTCGATCTCCTGACCTTGTGATCCACCCACCTCGGCCTCCCAAAGTGCTGGAATTACAGGCTTGAGCCACCGCACCTGGCCACATTTCAACTCTTTGCCCAGAGAAAATAACTACGTATTGCTTACAATAATTAAAAATCAATCATAAAAATAGAGTAGCCTTAAAAGTTTAGTTAAACTCTGCTTAAGTCAAGTCAGCTATCAGCACTTTGCAGAAACAGACCTAAAATAAAAGGAGTTTCAGCAGTTATGGAACGATGGCTCCCAGCAAAGTCTGGGGTTAAGAAGTTAAGCACCCCAGTCCTTTTGGACCTGCCATGGGTATATGCAGGATTTGCTTTACGTGTAGTTGTAGCTACTGCTCTGTAGCAAAAAAAAGAAAAATACAATGTCTCAGTGCATTTATCTTCTGATGACTGTGTTGGCTTCCCTCACATTGCATCATCACCTATTTCATTAAGTTCATCACATTCTCTCACTAATTAACCTTTAGCAGCACCTGGGCTTCAGTCAGCCAGCGTCAATCTCATTCCCGTAACTTAGGGTGTGAGACTCTGTTTTATTTCAAATCCATTTTTCAGGGAGAGCTACTTTGAATCCTATGGCACTCTTTTTCATCACCTACACATATCTTTTCACTGCATTTCCAGTTTATAAAATAAAACCCTGTAAAATTATTCATGAAATTTCCCATGCTGCAGGTTCCCATACTCTATTCAGGTAAGAAATGCAAAAAAACAAACCATCCACCATTATGTTGATTTGAAAGCATTAATTGTGGCCCTGCTTTTATGAAGAATGTTATCTATTTCCATCCTGTACAAATTTAGGAGAAACTGTGGTTTCCTGTTCCAGGGTGTTGTCCAAAAATGACTCCACAGAAGTCTGCAAAAATAATCCTTGACGTTTTGTTTCAAGAGGAATACTTGGAGTGTTTCCCACTGAGAGAGGAAATGGGTTTGTCCCGACTGCAAAAGGCCCAGTGTACTCCAAAGACTGCAAGAACAAACACAATTTAGGTCTGAACAATGTTTAATGAAATCATTATTTCACAAACACTCTGGGAGGGAACCTTTGCTGTGATATCAAACTGTTCTCCAGCCTTGTGGCCTGACCTCCCTGAACCTCAGTTTCCTCAAATACAACGTGGAGATGAACTGAATTACCTGCCTCTTTAGATTTATCATAAGGAATAAAACAAGTGCATTGTGCTTGGCAGAGTGCCTGACACATAGTAGGAGCACAGTACAGGTATTTTACACATGTGTACATGTGTGTGTATGCTGTGTCTTCTCCTTTAATAAAGCATTAGATTGAGCATAAAGACGACTCAAGATATAGTATACTGAGCAATTTAGAGAGGAGCAATTCTTTATGTTCCATGTTCATTATAGGAACGACTTGGTTTAACAAAACGCATAATGAATAAAAACAGTCTGAAATAATTCTAATACGAAAAGATAAAATACATTTGCAAGACCTGATGAGTTGCTATAAAAGATATATTAAGATACTCTAAAGTATAACTCCACTTTGAAAAAGAACAGCCTTAACTTGGAAAAGACAAAAAATGCAAATGTTCCTTCAGCATTTTCCTTTAATTCTGACTCACTGAATGTGTAGTTTGCCAACAGAGGATTTCAGGGCCAAAAGGGGCTGCTCAGAGGTCAGGCACACAAAGTATTTTCCCTTAACCAAAGATCATACAGAGCCTGCCTAGGGCAAAGACTGCAGCAGGGCTGTGACTTCAGCCCCACCCAGCAGTCACAACCACGAGTGAAGGTGGGGGCGTCGGGGGAGAGAGCACAAACATGCAGGGAGGTTTTCACCTCTACCCCAAGCCTAAGAGGCTTTTCACTGCCAGCCCTGTGGCATGAGGCACTCCAGGACGTGCACTTCAGCCAATGCAAAGGGTGAATGAGAATTGCCTACATCCTCAGCCACAGCTCGAAACCAGGAAAGGCTCTGGGTTCCCTAGCACTCATCAGCTAGAGTAACAAACCCTTCATCTGCGTAAGTATTTACAGCTCATGGCAGGGGACAAGGAGTCTTCTGCAAATACTTTCATAAAGTCTGAAGAAGAAGACAAGGGGAAAAGCAAGCTGGATCCAAAAGGAAGCTCTCTATATAGAATGCAATTATGTAAGAGTTTAACAGTGGAAGCAGAATCAGAAATTCATCTGTCACAGGAGAGAAGGCTGTCTTAAGCCTCTGTCTCCATCTCTTCCAGAACAGGAAGTCTCTGTGAATATCTGGACATGTTGACCAGCCCAATTTTAAGGCAGAGGTTTTGTTTTTGTTTTTCCCAAAGGTCATTTATTTGTTTTGTTCTAGACTTCCAGATAAAGAACATGCTTCATACAACTCATGTGAACCTCTTCTATCTTTCTGGTTTGAGTTTTTGGAGCAATGAGCAATCTGGAATCCCAAAAGAGTGAGCTCTATTAGAATTTTCTGCAGTGATGGCCATGTTCAGTTTCCTCACTGTCCAAGATGGTAGCCACATTGGCTCCTGAGTCCTCAAAATACGGCCGGAGAGACTGAGTGCATGAGTGTCCTGGAGTGCTAATAACAACATGCCACGAACTGGGTGGCTAAAACAACAGACAGCTGTTGTCTCACAGCTCTGGAGGGCAGAAGTCCAAGATCAAGATGTCAGCAGCACTGGGCCCTTCTGAGAGCCATGAGGGGAAGATCTACTCCGTGCCCCTCTTGAAGTTTCCCATGGGCTGATGGCCATCTTTGGGGGGTTCCTTGGCTGTAAGATGCCTTGCCCTGATCCATGCCTTAACATTCGTTTGGTGTTCTCCCCATGTGTGCTTGTATCTCCATCCAAATTTCCCATTTACATAAGGCCACCTGTTATACTGGATTAGGGGCCCATCCTACGCCTGTACAGTGTCATCTTAACTCATTATGTATCTGCAGAAGGTCACTTTCTGAAGTACTACAGGTTAGGACTTCAACATATGACTGGTGGAAAGGAGGAACAATTCCACTCAAAACACCAAAGAAATGAATTTTTAATTTTATTTTTTCATTCTATTTGAATCTGAATAGCCACATGTGGCTAGTGGTTACTGTACTAGACCGCACAGTTCCAAAATATTGTCCCTTTCTCTCTCTTTTTATTTTTTGAGACAGGGTCTAGCTCTGATACTCAGACTGGAGTGCCATCTCAGCTCAAAGCAACCTCCACCTCCTGGACTCAAGCAATCCTCCAACCTCAGCCTCCTAAGTAGCTGGGACCATAGGCATGTGCCACCATACCTGGCTAATTTTCTGGCTAAGTTTTCTATTTTTATTAGAGATGGGGTTTTGCCATGTTACCCAGGTTGGTCTTGAGCTCCTGGGCTCAAGTGATCTGTCCACCTCAACCTCCCGCAGTGCTGGGATTACAAGCATGAGCCACCATGCCCAATCACAATATTGTCTCTCTTTCACTGTGCTTACCAAGAGCTTGCTGTGTTCTAGGTACTGTGGCAAGCTCTATGCATAGAAGCTCTATGCCATTAGTTACCCAAGGAGGAAGCCCAAGTTCAGAGAGGGTAAATAATGTACTTTATTCAACGTCAATGAGCCTCAGAGTTAGGAAGGGAATCCAGATAGGTGTTTTTTGACTCCAAAGCCTGTTCCTTGAGCTGCCCCAGTGGCTGTTTCCTTTACAATTTAAATAAGAAACCACCCTGGGACCTGCAACTGTCACATGGATGATTACATTCCTAGCTGCTTCTTACAGGAAGACAATTCATCACTCGGATATTAATTGCTATTGTACAAATTAATTACTTGCTATTGTAGCTTTGAGCCTTAACAATGTAACAATAATTGTCTCTTTTAAATTAAATAAAATATAGCAAATCAAATACTTAGAGCATTTATCAGAGATTAGACACTGTAGTGAGTGCTTTAGGCAGATCTTCTTTAATCTTCACAATAATTACTATTATTAGCCCTATTTAATGGATGAGCAAGCCGAGGCTTTCAAAGGTTAAGCACTTTGCTCCAGGTGACAGCGCAAATGAATGTTACATCTGGAACCCAAATTCACATCCCAAACTGGGACCCTCCCTCAGTTTTCGGCACCCACTAAAAAACCTTGACAGTTCATTTCACCAAGCACCTATCGGGTATTTGGCAGGTGCCTTTTAAATCACTAATACTTAAAAAACACAAAGAAGAATATGAAACAACCTCCACTCACAAAATGCTGCGATTTCAAAACTTTCTCCCTGAACCTGACATTTGATTTCATACAACTTATTAATATATATGCTTATGAACCAAAAATAATGGAAAATACATTATAAGATGCGAAATATTTCACAGTCTCCGAAGCGATTCACCTTGCAAAGCAGCCTCCCTGTATAACAGAGAACCGAAGAGAGCTTTCTTCTTTCATCTTCCACAATATACACCTTTACACAGAGAATGCTCCTTGAAGACATTTCTGGTGAAAGAGGTTTAACTCAAGTAATAGCTTTGCATGAGAGTTTAAGGATGAAATATGTGATTTTAAAAACAGCATCATGGGTTTTCAAGGGGAAAATGGAAATGTTATTTCAAGTCCCAGGATAATAGGATCAACAGACATCTTCCCAGTGGAGACATTTGCCTTTGGCTGCCTAAAGCAACAGTCTCTTGCTGTTTGCCTCAAGAGGCCACCCCATGGTTTAATCGTCCTCACTGTTAAGTTATTTGTCCTCATCTATAACCTACAATTATTTCTGTTAAATTTCAACATGGTAACCACACGCTGCTCTCCCATCACCTCCCTCAGTTTTCTGCACCCATTAAAAACCTTGACAGTTCATTCACCGAGCACCTACCAGGTATCTGGCAGGTGCCTTTTAAATCACTAATACTTTAAAAACACAAAAGAAGAATATGAAACAACCTCCACTCATAAAATGCTTAAGACAGTTTGCTGGGGAAAGTGTGACAAACCCAAAAGAAAGAGAATGACAAAATGAATGAATCAAATTTTCCCTTTATTGATAAACAACCATGTAAGAAATGAATATTTAGTGCCTATGTGCCAAGCACTGTAATAAGATTAGGAACAACAAATAAGGCTCAGATACAGCCTTGCCCTAGTTTAGATAGTTAAAAAACCTTTCAACTACTGCCAATTATTTGATGTAGGTATCCCTATTACTATCCAACCATTCAATATCCCTTTAAAGTCTGATGAAATTGTTCCAGAAACTAGGGTTGCCAGATTTAGCAAATAATATACAGATGCTGGTCAGGTGTCGTGGTTCATGCCTGTAATCCCAGCACTTTGGGAGACCAAGGCGGGAGGATTGCTTGAGGCCAGGAGTTAGAGACCTCCCTGTTCAATATAGCAAGATACCCATCTCTACCAAATACAAAAAAAAAGGCAGATGTGGCAGCGTATACCTATGGTCCCAGAGACTTGGGAGGCTGAATTGGGAGGACTGCTTGAGCCCAGGAGTTCAAGGCTGCAGTAAGCTATGATCACATGACTGTGCTCCAGCCTGAGTGACAGGGCGAGACTATGAGTCTTAAAAACACAATAACAACAACAAGAAAAAAAGATGCCCACTTAAATTTGAATTTCTGATACAGGACAAATAACTTCTAGGATAAGTATGTCACAAATATTGAATAGGATTTACTTATTCTAAAAAATTATTTGTCATTTATCTCAAATTCAGATCAAATTCAAATTTAAGTGGGCATCCTGTATTTTATCGAGGAAGGCTAATATGCCATTTCATCAGTAATGTCAACCTGCAAAACAAATATAAAAACAGACTTCTTTCTCAGCTGGGCGCAGTGGCTCACGCCTATAATCCCAGCACTTTGGGAGGCAAAGGCAGACAGATCACCTGAGGTCAGGAGTTCGAGGCCAGCCTGGACAACATGGCGAAATCCCATCTCTACTAAAAAACACAAATATTAGCTGGGCCTGGCGGCGCATACCTGTAATCCCAGCTACTTGGGAGGCTGAGGCAAAAGAATCGCTTGAACCCGGGAGGCGGAGGTTTCAGTGAGCCGAGATTACACCACTGTACTCCAGCCTGGGTGACAGAACAAGACTCCATCTCAAAAAAAAAGAGAGTTGTAAAATGTGAATTTTCAAAGCTATCGATGACATGAACATAAACTATAAAGTTATTTTACTTCACGTGAAATTTGCAGCATTTTAAGTGCATGGAATTGGTAACTTGGAGAACTGTTTTGTTTTGTTTTAAATGTCTGGTTTTAAGAGATTTTCTGCTGGTGTTGACATCAACTAATAATGTGTATGTGTGTGTTTTACTTTCACTCTGTTAGAAAAGGATTTAAGCTAAGATTTCAGAGTTGTAAAGAAGGAAATTTTTCTAGTCAATGGAAACCTGCCGATAGAATTTTGGTAGTAAAAAAGAGAAGAAAATTGCCTCAGGGATAAACTTCTTAGATTTGAGAAAGACTGCAGAATCTAGGAACTGCCAACATTATTAAAATATCTGACATACAACCCTAGTCATCATTTTAACTTCTTCTTCACCAAAACTTTTCAATTAATGTTTCATTTTGCCCACCTTGAATTGTCTCAGGATACTCCCTGAAGATAGGCACTATCTTACATTGTATTCATTTATAGCTCTCTTATTTTTTATTTGTACATGGGTCTGTTTCTATGATCCATGTATGTGTGTGATATATGTGTGTGTATATATATGTTATATAATAATATATTGGCAGTACCACACTGTTTTAAATACCAGCTTTATCATATGCTTTTTCTTACAATATAAACCCTTGATTTTGTTTAGTTTTGTTTTTTCAAGTTCTTTCTGATGGTTCTTGCTTCAGATGGACTACAGATTAACTTGGCCATTTTCAAATATTGGTGGGATTGTGGCTCATCAACATTTAAACTGACCTGCAGTAAAGCTGGATTTTCTTTGCAGAATTAATCAATATGAAACTGAGAGATAAGAAACTTTTTCTATAAAGTGGGAAGTAGTATGCATCAGGCTAGAGCGACAGAGTTGTAAGAGAGACACCGGACACTTCGTGAAATATAATTCGGATTTCCATTTGATTTGCAGTGCCTTAGGCATATATTAATAATGATGATGGTTGTAACAGGCTCTCAAATCTCAGTGGTTCAACAGAATAAAAGTTTGTTTTTAACTTTCGCAAAGTTAGTAGTGCAGGTATGGTGAGTCAGGAGGCTGCCCTCCAGGTTGTCATTCAGGGACCAAGGCTCCTTCTGTCTTGTAGGTCTGCCATCCCCATCTAGCTGGGAACATTTTATGGATCAGGCCTAGAAGTAGTAAATATTACTCTGCCACATTTCATTGGTTCTTTTTTTTTTTTTTTTTTTTTTTGCCACACATACACTGCCCTGAGTGTTTGAGAAACTACCTTTATCTGTGTCATCCAGAAGAAAACGGAAACAAGTGTTGTTGTAGCAGTAGAAATCTGTTTTACAGCATAATTTGAATGTGTCCTGCACACACTAAATGTAAGTTGGGTTAATTTAATGTGGGCCTTCAATATCTTTTCTGCCTAGTATCTTTCCTCTCTTGCCCTGGAATACAAGGCGGGACACATGCAGTGAAGGTAAATCTGGACCATCTTGCTACGGGGACATTTCTGGTACTTTCTAAGGTGCAGACTGAAGACTTGAGTCAAGGATTGCTGCTCACCAGACTGGCGAGAGCGCATATAAGTGTGTTTGTGTGTAGTGTGCATGTATGTGTTGCAGTGAAATTACAGCTTTCCAAGTGTATGGTATTGCCTTTAGAAGCAATAAGAAACGTTATTGCTGCTGAGTGATGGATACACATAGAATTGCCAGATGTTTGAAAGAGCAGGTTGCTAACCTTGGCTGTTCTGAACTAAATGTGGTATAGGGTGTGATGCGTACTCAGAGACAGGCTCATTTATCTCTTGTCCTGTTCAGTGCTGCACTGGTTCTTATAACTGTGTTGATTAAATAAAACTAGAAACTGCAATGCCATAAAGAAACATTTAGTTAAGGCTTTCATTTCTTGTTTACTTCTCAGGGTTGCTGTGTCACAAAAACCCCTGTGCATACCATCGACAATGACTGCCATGGAGTTGTGTGGTGACCCAGGTTCTCTTGTTCCACCCTTCCACCATCAGGATTTTTATGGGTAATTTGCCTGAAATTATTAACTCTTAGAGCTCTGGTACAAAAAGTCTGTTTTGTTTTGTATTTGTTTTTGTTTTTGAGATGGAGTCTCGCTCTGTCGCCCTGGCACACTCCTGTATTGTCCTGTATTTACACATTTTTCTCAAGAAGCTTTACTACTCCCCAGTAGTACTCTCTTTTTCTCTTTTAGATTATTTCACTTAGTAAACTGCCAGTGGACAGAAGCACATGATTGTTCTTTTGTGGTGCCATTTCCTAAGCATGAAAACACTTCTTAAGGGCAGAGGGGTAAGGTGGGGGTGGGGGTGGATGAGGGCTAAGTTTAATCACATCTTGTTTGACCTGACAGTAAAAAGGATTCAATAAAAAGGTTTGAAAAGAGTCCGCCTTGTACCTCCGGTTAGTTCAATGCCCCATTAGTCTGGATAATGACTTTATACCTACAGGACAAAGATATTTTTTTCTCTTTCCTTTAAAAGAAAGAACAAATCTCACAAGACTAACATCACTGTAAAGAGAGCAACAGGCTCTTAATTTTTCCACCTACAGAGTGCACCTGGCCTCCTCACTTTAACTCATGGCTTTTCAGCAAACACATGACTTGGGAGAACAAATATTAAATAGGTTCTTTCCTGCTCACTATAATATGACTGTGACAAGTATATATAAAACATATCTTTAAACTTTTTGGCTTAAACTTCTGTAACAGTCCCAATATATAAGTCGATGCGTTTTTTATTGTTAAAGTTGGTAAGAGAATCAGCGGATGGAAAAGGGCATTATTAAGATAGCTGCCTATGGGCCAGGTGCGGTGGCTCACATCTGTAATCCCAGCACTTTGGGAGGCCGAGGCCAGTGAATCACTTAAGGTCAGGAGTTCGAGACTAGCCTGGCCAACAGGGTGAAACCACACCTCTACTAAAATACAAAAATTAGCCAGGCATGGTGGCAGGCACCTGTAGTCCCAGCTACTCGGGAGGCTGAGGCACAAGAATCGCTTGAACCCAGGAGGTGGAGGTTGCAGTGAGTAGGGATCTTGCCACTGTACTCCAGCCTGGGTGACAGAGCAAGACCTCATTTCAAAAACAAAACAAAACAAAACAAAACTCTATCTGAAATTATATTCTGTATATTTGTTTGCTGGTGTATTGTTTGTCTCCACATGACCTCTCCCTCCCCCAGTATGAACTCCAAAGGTAAAATACATTATCTGTCGCATGTACCCACACACAGAGTGCCCAGTCATTCAATGATTTTTTGATGCAAGAATATTTATTCCTAGAGCTTAAATTAGCATGAACAAAGAAATCATTACACAATTCACACTGACATCATTTGTAATAAAACCCAAATCATCCTCATTACACACTTACAAAGTGCTTATTAAATCACTTTGTTTAATAGATGAAAGCTTAATTTTTTTGCCCTAAAACAATAAGATGCATTTGCCCAAATCATAATTCAACACATAAAACATTTACTGCTTGAATTATATGGGTTTAAAACCCTAATATTATAAATTTTAAAGATTTAGTAACTAAAGAATAGAGATCAAAATGAGTCCTGGATATTTGGACAGAAAACTAGCAAAAAATATTCTTAAGAATGTTAACTAAGTCAAAAAACTAAAAGCAACCTAACTGACTAAAGCAAAATCATATCAATTAAGTCATAATCACATAAAGTAATATGATTCAGACATTACAAGTGCCTAGACACTAATACTACCAGGAAATGTTTATGATGTAATATCAAGGGGAAAATGCAGGCACACATCTAAATATATATGTGCATATAAACTACAAGTGTATACATAAATATATGTGTGCTATATTCCCTCAATTCCAAGACTCCATGAATTCTGAAATACGTAGTCATTTTAATAGCAGCTTTTTTGGAGGAAAAAGAAATAGGACCACATAAAATACACACAACTTTAAGATGCATTAGGATTACAAAATAAATACCAAATGCATTGAGGGGTGTGAGCTTTATAACAACAAAAAATGCTGTGTAGGCAAGGCAGGTGGAAGGGGGTGAGAGTTGAGGGGTGAGGGAAGCAGGTACAGTACAGAAAGAAAATTCAGAAAATGTCGAAAGCAATTCTTTTTCCCTAATGTAATTAATTGCCATTTTAGTTCTCTAAATGTTTATTTTCCAAATCCTGTATATGGAACATGTGTTAACTCTATAACCTTAAAATAGACTTCATCAAAAACATTTTAAAGGCATTTTTTTTCAAATACCGAAGTACTGTTGCTATATAGTTCTATGTTAAAGCAAATTCCTATCTTTTCAGTTCAAGTCCCAACTCTGACAAGCTTAGTTTAAAATGTGTTAGGCTGTGGCTCCTGGAGCTGGTCCTTCCGAGAAATTCCAGCCTTCTAGCAGCTGAAGAATATTTACTATTTTACTGTAGTTTGGTTTTGCATTTATCTTCCTTATTGATCTGGGGCTTCCAGAAGCAGCTGGACATATTGTTAAAGACACAGAACAGTATCACAGAACAGTCTCTTGTGTCTAAAATAAGATTTTATTTTCTGTGCATCTAAAATAAGATTCATTCTACAAAGGCCAAACTCTAATCTACCGAACAGTAAATATTTTTCAGGTGTAATCAACTTAAGAGCTATTTAAATATATTTAACACATTAAATAAGCTTTTCCTGCCTCCAATAAAAGTAATTTTCTGTGAAATTTCTTTTCTCAGTGATGTTACCTTCTTTAAAGCCCATAATTGAAAGTTTATCTATTATCTTAAAGGATATATCGCCTTGTTGCTTTTAGATTTGCTTACAATTTTAAAATTTTTCTGGTAGGAACACATAAATCAGAAACCTGCAAACTCCTCTCAATCTTTATTGAATTCATAAAGCTTTGGTTTTGCAGACATTTTAATTAATATGTGCTAACTTCACACTATTGTTCACTTAAAGACTAGCCTATTAAGCATGAAAAGCTTAGATTTTATATAGCTCCTTTTAAAATGCAAACTCTCAGAATTCTGGAAACAAAGACACTAATAACATGCTATCAATTTTATTTACAGACACATAAGAAAAGAACTAATTCCAAATGACAGTTTAAGCAAGAGAAAGAAAATGAAGAAGAAAAAGCTCAGGGAGAGTGGTAAGAATACCCAATTTCTCACACTTTGACCAGTCATTTGATATGGAACATCACAGTGTTATTGAAATAAAACTTCGTCAACCCTTTTTTAAAAGTCGTTCTGGTATTTGGTTCAAAAGGTCCAAATACAAGCAGATTTATGCCATCACTTAATTACCAGATTGTTTTATTTAAGGGATGCCCAGCCATAAACTGTTAAGAGTTTTAAAGGAAAAGCCTGATTTTAATCACCATGTGGGGCCAGAATATCACATTGTAGGCACTCTGTCCATTCACGCACATGAAAAACTCGAAGGTATGGCTGAAACTTTAAGGGGGTTAAATTTGGCAATCTTATTTTGAAAGTAAATCCAAAATGGACCTTTCAAAGGGAAAAGAAACTGTATAAACCTGTCTAGTTTGGGTTACTTTATCCCACATTTTAGGAGATATGACTGGGTAACTGTCAAAAGGTCAAGATCTAAAGATAAAAAAGCTGGATTCAGGCCGGGTGCGGTGTCTCACACCTGTAATCCCAGCATTTTGGGTGGCTGAGGCAGGCGGATCACTTGAGGTCAGGAGTTTGAGACCAGCCTGGCCAACGTGGCAAAACCCTGTCTCTATTAAAAATACAAAAATTAACCAGGTCCAGTGGCTCACGCCTATAATCCCAGCACTTTGGGAGGCCAAGGCAGGCGGATCACCTGAAGTCAGGAGTACAAGACCAGAGTGGCCAATGTGGTAAAACCCCATCTTTACAAAAATACAAAAACTGGTCGGGCATGATGGTGGGTGCCTGCCTATAATCCTAGCTACTCTGGGGACTGAGACAGGAGACTTGCTTGAACCCAGGAGGCGAAGGCTGCGGTGAACCAAGATTATGCCATTGCACTCCAGCCTAGGCGACTGAGCAAGACTCCATCTCAAAAGAAAAAAAAATTAGCTGGGCATGGTGGCGTGTGCCTGTAGTCCCAGATACTAGTGAGGCTGAGGCAGGAGAACTGCTTGAACCGGGGAGGCAGAGGTTGCGGTGAGCCGAGATTGCACCATTGCACTCCAGCCTGGGTGACAGAGAGAGACTCAGTCTCAAAAAAAAAAAAAAAAAAAAAAAAACCCCAAAACCAACAAAAACAACAAAAAAAAAAAAAAACACTGGTTTCAAATAGTAACCATTTACCAACTGCATCATCTTGAGCAAGTTATTAAAACTCACTGCACTTCTATTTCCTCAACTACAAAGTGATGGCAATAGATATTATTATCTGATATGCCTAGTTCAGGCCTTGATGTCAATAATATCTGAGAGGCATTATGCAGAGTATCTGGAAGATAGTAAGAGCATAGTAAATAGTAGCTGCTATATTTTATTATCACTATCCCTAAACAAAGCTGGCCTCCAGGAGACACGAAAGGCTAGTGTCTTGTTTGGAACTGAGCCTACCATCTTCGTACATCAACACCAGGCCTCAAAATGTTACAACCTTAAACTGCATTACTTCAACTACTTTCAAGCACTTACTGTGTACTACACACTCGGAAAACATGGAAGAAGGAGAGGGGTACATGAATCAAAGAGGTCAGAGAGTAGTGGATGAACAGACAACCGCTATGTTCTATAACAAAGGTCTAAACAAAGAACAATGGTTTGGAAAGAGGAGAAGAGACAGGGAAGGTAAAGACTTACCAGTGGTTCCTAAACACAGCTGTAAGAACAAAGATCAGGCCTACAGATATTCAATGCCTACAAATATCCAAAGAGCCATTAATGTGCAGTGGGGTTCAGGGGTGTGGGTGGGTGGGTGTGTGTGTGTGTGTGTGTGTGTGTGTGTGTGTGTGTGTATATATTTTTTTATGAGACGGAGATTTACTCTTGTTGCCCAGGCTGGAGTGCAATGGTGCGATCTCAGCTCACCATATCCTCCACCTCCCAGGTTCAAACAACTCTCCTGCCTCAACCTCCCAAGTAGCTGAAATTACAGGTATGTGCCACCACGCCTGGCTAATTTTGTATTTTTAGTAGAGACGGGGTTTCAACGTGTTGCCCAGGCCAATCTCGAACTCCTGACCTCAGGTGATCTGCCCACCTCGGCCTCCCAAAGTGCTGAGATTACAGGCGTGAGCCACTGCGCTCGGTCCAGGTATGTACATTTTTAACATATGTCCAAAGTAATCCTGATAAAAAGGTTGGTTTGAGAACCACTGATGTGAAACTTCAGACTACCAACAAGGCCAGGCCATTAAGGACTTAAATCATAGGAATGGGCCAGGTGCGGTGGCTCAGGCCTATAATCCCAACACTTTGGGAGGCTGAGGTGGCCGGATCACAAGGTCAAGAGTTTGAAACCAGCCTGGCCAACATGGTGAACTCCCGTCTCTACTAGGAATACAAAAATCAGCCGGGTGTGGTGGCGTGTGCCTGTAATCCCAGCTACTCGGGAGGCTGAGGCAGGAGAATTGCTTGAATCCAGGAGGCAGAGGTTGCAGTGAGCTGAGACCATGCCACTGTACTCCAGCCTGGGGTGGGGGAGAGTAGGAATGACATGATCCCACTGAATAGGAAACTGACCTCCACATTTATGAAGGAGGCTGGAGGAGAAGAAAGTAACAGGAAGGGTTGACCAGAGGCTAACGGAATAACCTAAGCTCTTTTCTCTCAAGAGAATATTGAGGTAGAGGCACACTAATGACCAAAGGAAGGCAGCCTGCCTCTCCCGCAATGAGACACCTGGAAACTACCAAATTTGACAGTGTAATTCTGAATACAAATATAAATAATCCTTTGATGAACCTGACATTTATGATGCTGAATCTTAGGTATATTTGGACTTTATTTCTATATCTAGCTGAATTTAAGATAGAAAACACAGCCGAAAGGACTGTAAATATTAAACACAACCAAAATCAAAACCCAAGCTTTCACTGGCTTGAGTGTGCAACCTGGCTGAAATATAATTCAATTGTCTAATTTCTGAGCCCTGGATTCCCAATATGTTCACCTAATAAAACTCCCAGGATGAGAAAAAATTAGCAGCTCACATCAAAACCAAAATGTTCACGTTTTCTTTTTTTTTTTTTTTTTTTTTTAAGACAGAGTCTCACTCCAGCCCAGGCTGGAGTGAAGTGGCGTGATCTCAGCTCACTGCAAACTCCACCTCCTGGGTTCAAGCAATTCTCCTGCCTCAGCCTCCTGAGTAGCTGGGACTACAGGCACATGCCACCACACCCAGCTAAGTTTTGTATTTTTAGTAGAGACAGTGTTTCATCATGTTGGCCAGGATGGTCTCGATCTCCTGATCTTTTGATCCGCCTGCCTCAGCCTCCCAAAGTGTTGGGATTATAGGCATGAGTCACCATGGCTGGCCTCATGTTTCAAAGAAAAAGGATCTCACTAGGCTAGTCTTGATCTCCTGGGCTCAAGTGATCCTCCTACCTCAGCCTCCTGAGCAGCTGGGACTACAGGTACATGCCACTGTACCTGGCTAGAAGCACATTTTTAAATCAATTAAGCTCATCAGCAAACAAAGTTCTGTACTGTAAACTGACCCCTTGCCAGGATTGTATCTTTGAGAAAAAAACAATCTTAAGGCCATAAAAGAATGTATATGAAAAAATTTCACAATATAAATATTCTAGATGATTCTTAGACCAATTTTTATCAAAGCTCTATCTAACAATTGTAACCACAAGAGACTTTTTTGTGACGAAATGACTCAAGAGAGGCAACATGTCAAACAAAAGAAGAAGATGCTATAACAAATAATTTCCTTCCAAGGCAAATGTGTTTTCTGACAAATAACCTAAAAGAATATATAAGCAATTCATTATGTTTACTTCCCAAGAAAAGCATCTTCTGAAATCCTAAAGCTGACCTCCATTTTATTAATCATTTTAAGTTACTGTGCTGTGACTAACTGAAGCAATAAAGTAGATGAGAAATACACAAGACCCATAACCTTGTGGATGAGAATACTTAACATTTACACAGAGCTCTTCTTTCAAAGATGAGCTTCCACAGAACACACTTCAACACGGCCGGGCATGGTGGCTCACGCCTGTAATCCTAGCACTTTGGAAGGCCAAGGCGGGTGAACTGCCTAAGCTCAGGAGTTCGAAACCAGCCTGGGCAACACGGTGAAACCCTGTCTCTACTAAAAATACAAAAAAAAAAAAAATAGCCCAGCTACTCGGGAGGCTGAGGCAGGAGAATTGCTTGAACCGGGGAGGGGGAGGTTGCAGTGAGCTGAGATCACGCCACTGCACTCCAGCCTGGGCGACAGAGCGAGACTCTGTCTCCAAAAAAAGGAAAAAACAAAAAGAAAAGAAAGGAAAACACTTTGCCGGAATGAGGAAAGCAAGTAAAGTGCCTGGGGATAAAGGATTCACGAGAGCAGCGGCACACATGTTCACTACGTCCTCGCAGGGTCTCTTGGTTAGGTCTGGAATTGTCACAAACACCATGATCTGACATTCTGAAATAAAATAGATTAAGCCAGTAAAAGCCCTAGAGATTTCTTCTGCACATTTTTAAGCAGATTTGCTCTATCAAGCACATGCACACTGAATTTTGACAGAATGGCCCTGCAAAATTGTAGGCATTATAGTAAAAGTCCTATAGTATATATTTAGAGTCATATGTAGAATTCAATTTATAACTTTCAGTCAAGAGACTCTACCTGCACCTCAGGCTAACTCTACTCCACCGTTCAAATAAAAAGAAGGAGGTAATGCCCATAAATCAACAAGTGTATAAAGAAAATGTACATATATATATACACACACACAATGGAATACTACTCAGACATCAAAAGGGATGAACTAATGGCATTCACAGCAACCTGGATGTAACTGGAGACTATTATTCTAAGTGATATAACTCAGGAATGGAAAACCAAACATCATATGTTTTCACCATAAGTGGGAGCCAAGCTATGAGGATGCAAAGACATGAATGATACGACGGACTTTGGGGACTCAGCGGGGAAAGGGTGGGAAGAGCACGAGGGACAAAAGGCTACAAATTGGGTTTACTGTATACTGCTCAAGTGATGGGTGCACCAAAATCTCACAAATCACCACTAAAAAACTTACTCATGTAACCAAATACCCTGTTCCCCAAAAACCTACTGAAATACAAACTAAAAATAAATTTAAAAAAAAAAAAAAAGAAGGAAGGAAAAACCAAAGATCAGAGCAGCATATTCTGCATCTCAGTTTTCTCAGCTATAAAATGAAGATAACGATACCTACCCTACAAGATCCACCGGGGGAAGAGGGTGAGATAATGTCAGATAAGGACCTGCTACCCTGAAGGTAGTACACACAGCAGTTAACAGAGCTAGTTCCAAAGCCAGAAAGCCTGGGTTCAAGTCCAGGCCAGTTTCTTCCCAGCTGCATGACCCTGGCCCATATGCGTACCCCCTCTCTATGCTCCAAAATTCTCTTCTGAAGATGATCACAGTACCTATCTCATAGGGAAATGAGTTAGTCCAGGGAAGGGGTTCTGAGCACATAATAATGTTTTTAAAAAGAGATAGTTATTATTTTAGGCAGCAAATTCAATATTCTAACTCCATTTCCAAATCCAATAATTTTGAAAGTGGAGCTTCTATCCCCATGTCACAACCAAAAGCACAGCTGTGGGGAGAATGTGCCCATTACAGCTAAATGGAAATGTGAATTCATTTGCATGGAATTGTGCATGCAAAGCACCCCCTTCTTGTTAGGCTGAACAACATGATTACACTTATTTTGGCAGATATAATTTTTTGATTGACTCTTTCTGGGATATTTATAAGATACAAATGTATAAATCAATGTATAAATGAAATCCTTCATCTAGAAACATTTTTAAAATATTACATTATTTTTAGAAAACCAAACCACCTAGAATAGTTATAGACAATTAAGATGTTATTTATTCTCTTTTCTTTTGAGTAATTTTTAAATCTTCTCATCTGAACCAATTAGAAAACTTTTACCACCCATCAATATATCTATCCTATGTGTGTGTTTATCTATACACACAGTTTGAACCAGCAATTCTTACGAAAATCTATTTCTTTTTTTCATTGGAGAAAAAGGCACAAAAATATCATTTCCCCATAAAAGAGAAAACTCAAAATGCACCCAAAATTTGGTACAACTTTTTCTCCATTTCCATGGCCATTGGCATTTTCCTAACTCATCCATTCCTGAAATTCCTAAGTCATTAATGTGAGAAACAATTGTGGATAGAGTAACTGAATTAACAAAGTAAGAAGACAGCAGATGGATGCTGTCTTCAACAGAATGAATGAACGGTGGCTTGAGTCTGCTTTCACTTTAAGCTGGGTTGAACATCAGGCAAGGGAAGTAATACGAGGTGGAAAAAAAAAAGAAACAAAAACAAAAAAACAGATGTCACCTGCAATTTTTAAAATGGAACAAAAGGTCCTTTCTGTGTGTGGTATATTTACAAGTAAAAATTATCCCAATGATTTTATGCAAGTCAAATGACAAAAGTATTCACTTAACTGCTTCCTTTCTTAACTGCTTATTCCTTCCATTCACAAGTGGGTATTATGCTCTTTCACAAAAGTTGTGAGACAGATGTTTATACACATATTTCTATATTTCAGTGAAAAATTCTGCAACAGCAGCTAGGAGTATCCTAGGGTATGCCTGAATGCCTCCATGAAAACAGGAAAGATATTCATGGCCTCACATGAGTGAGATTAAATAGATGGATCACTAAAGGAATCTATTTTGCGGCTAAATGTCCATCACTGACCCGATATTCCTCAAAAACTTGAGAATATCAGACTGTACAAATTAAGGCTTCAAATGTTGAACCAGGATGTTTGTTATCTAAACATTCTCATTAGGTCTTTAAAAAAAGAAAGGAAGCCACCAAGTAAAAACAAAGCACAAATTTCACTTTAGCTCCACAAATTATGATACGTTTATACCTCCTAACAAAGAGATCCATCGGCTGGCCGCAGTGGCCCATGCCTGTGATCCCAGCACTTTGGGAGGCCGAGGCAGGTGGATCACCTGAGGTCAGGAGTTCAAGACCAACCTGACCAACATGGAGAAACCCCATCTCTACTAAAAATACAAAATTAGCCAGGCGTGGTGGTACGTGCCTGTAATCCCAGCTACTAGGGAGGCTGAGGCAGGAGAATTGCTTGAACCTGGGAGAGGGGTGCTGCAGTGAGCCGAGATCATGCCACTGCACTCCAGCCTGGGCAACAAGAGCGAAATTTCATCTCCAAAAAAAAAAGAACCATCACCAGTTTTAAGTAAGTCGAAGATGAGAACATTGTGGACAAATCTGTTATGAATCAGCAAACCTGGAGAAGCCCCTACAGTTTGTTTTCTATTGAAAAGATATCAATAGGCAGACAGTTGGATAGATTGATAGATTTCTGGGTTTTATGGTTGAAATACAATTACACAACTAAATTAAACATTATCAACCTAAAAGATGATAGTATTCTTCCTTGACAACAGAGTAAGACAGTTCACACTGTATGATTCCAAAGCATAGCAGTCTTGAAATTCACACAGTGAAGTTTCCAAAAATATGGCAATTCTGATTTGCTACACAGGTTTTCAGAACTGGCAGTATTCCCAGGGTTATGCTAGATGACATCACAGCATTTCTCAGAGCTGGCTTTTAAATGCATTTTTAAGTGAATAAATTTGACCAGCGTTTGATGTAAATCTAACTTTTAAGGACAACTACCGTGTATAACAAAGATGCTGTCTTCACACTGCAGTATTTAAATCACCACATGCAAAGGTTTCTCCTCTTCTTTTCTGCGAGCTTTCCACCATGTGGAGGATACAAGAACCTCACGGCATTATAAAAACTAAAATGAGTGGTCTTCTTTAGTTCCATGCCAAATCAACAGCCCCAACCAGATCACAAGCAAGACAACCTCTTCCTCCAGAATACTCAGGCGCTCTATCTCTTTTCATTCCAAGTTCAGGACCACGTTACACCAGCTAAATTACTCTACAGGGTGATTTTCTGGACTGTATGCCTCTCACTTGAAGGATGACAGAAATTTTCAATGAAAAAAACCAGAAGGAAGCTGTGTCATACAACAACAAAACAACAACAACAAAATCCTGCAAGAGTCATCAATGTTGGAAATACACTTTTCCTGTGGATTAATACACTCTCCCTGACAACCTGTCATGTGATTTCATCCAAACTGTAGTAGCATCAAATCCGAGAGAAAGAGACAGCAGGAAGGGTTGGACGGTATTTGCTTTTGGAGTAGTTAACCCATGAAGGCTTTCTTCGGGCCTGAACCTTTAAGCCCAAGTATGTCCCTGGTGGTGTCGTTTAAGGCAGTGATCGGGCTAAGTGAGGCATGATAAATGGCCCCCAGCCTGCACCCGCCTCGACAGAGGCCTGTTTGGCCCTGGCCGCGGAAACAGAAAGGTCATTCATTACCCAACGTGAACAAACAGAGTGCACGTTTGTGATAAATAACGGTCATTATTGAACTACAACGCTCTCTGGGAATTCCTCAACCCTTCCTTGACATTAATGTACTATTTGTGGAGGGCTCAGCGAGGCTCTCTCAATATTATTTAGTGCTTCATGTTTTATGTGGGACACCACAGAGACATTTACTTCACCTTTGTTGGGATGCATGAGTCGCAACAAATACTGAGTATCTTCCTTCATATCCCCTGCCAAGTAAGTTCCTTCTCTCTCACTCACAGGCACATACTTGGATGCTCATGCACACACATACACACCACGTGCTAAGGGTATGTATCTATATAACATGAGCAGATGCTGACAAAATGTACACTTTAAATACTGGAGAAATCATTCGTTCTAGGCTTTGACCTCTTCTAGGTACAGAGTCAGTCACATAGGTAAATATCTTATACCCATGACCAAGGGAAAAAAAAGGAAAATATAGAAGTTATTGGCCCAAATCAACAGATCCCTCAGGGAAATGAAAGCCACAGCTCGCCTCTTTTCACATAATCCCTGTCACTGTGCCTTCACACAAGCTGCTGTCACTGCAGGCAAGGCTTGTCACCCTGTCCCCTGGAGGTCTTCACCAAGCCAGTTCCCATTGGCTCAAGTCCAATACTATCCTATCTGAAGACTTTCCAATGCATCCCACACCAACCATGTGTGTCACCCCTCCTCTGGGTTCACACAGCACTTCCCTGAAAGGTCAGATGAGACACATGTCAGTTACAAGTCCATTCACTTTCTACCTACTTGGTGTTAAGCATGGGCCAGGCACTGTGAAAATGAAAAGCTATGTGCAAAACACACCTTGTCTACTTTGTTCTAGGCTAGAGGCATCTTCTCCATGGAATAGCTAGAACTTAGATTTTTCACTTGAATATTCCCAGATGCTACTGACTATGCCTGATATGTTATAGTTGTGCAACATATGTGTTGCTATATGAAAGAATAAACAGATGTATGGACAGATATTAAACATCTTCCATACTGTGTCACCCAGGTTTGACTGCATATAGGAAAATAACTTACTCCTTTGCTAGCCTAGGAATTTAAACCTTTAAAATGTGAGTGACAATTATTGTATTTCATAGAAATGCTTAGAATAAAGAAACTATGTAATGTACCTTGATAGACTGAGAAAAAAGGGCATGTAGAAGACTAAAATCATATGCCAGAGAAATATAGCAATGACTCAGTATAACTAGCAAAACAAAAACTAATTATTGTACATGGAATTTAAGTCCATACTACAATAACTGACTTGATCTAACAATCAGCAGTTAATTTAAGGAAAAATATTTTAATGTAAGAAATCACCTAAAATTTCCAAATAAATACAGTAAGATTAAGTGACTCTGTTTAGGTAGTATATATGAGCTAATGCACTATTTTATTATCTGTTATAGACATTTTTAAGGTACTATATAATAAGAAAATATAGTATCTTATCTCTTTAGATCTCTAAAGTAACTGTATCAGGATAGGGTCACCAGTGATGACCTATAGCTTAGAATAGAAAAGCTTGTATTTTATCTACTTGATATTAAAATGTATATCATGCTGTTTATCATGCATGTATAACCTAATGAGGCAAAATATTCGGCCTTCCCAGTATTTGAAAGATATATATATATATATATATATATATATATATACCCTTCCAGTCAGGTAACTATGAAAATACAGATAGATACATGGGTATATAGACAGAGAAATATGACTACAGCCAGGGGCATTTCCACGGACTGGAGGACAGATCAGGGATGTCACAAAATATCACGAGGTTACGAGAAGGACATTCACTGGTAGAAAGAAATGAGAAGATTTCTGACCTTGGGTCCATGAGTGAGGCTGGGATCCCAATTTCTGTCCACCTTCCACCTTTCCTATAGTATGACGGGGTGTGATTAGGAACAAGGTATACAAAGGTGGGAACTGAGATTGAAACCCTTCTCCAAAAGTGCGTTCAATTACATGAAATACTAAATATCAAAGCCCTATATTTACCCCATACTTCTCTGGGTGAACCACGCTATGCTGCAAACCAGTCCTCCAAAATAGAATCTTACAACAGCAAGGTGTTTTCTTGCTCATGCTGCAAATGCACCACTTAGGGGACTAGGCCCAACATCTCCCTTACTGGGGTAGCCAGGCTGAGAGGGCAGCTCCACCTTCACACTTTTCGACTATAGAGGATAGAAAAGCATGCCCTTACTCTGAGAGATTCCACCTAAAGGTAACAAACGTCTATATCCTCATTCACATCGATATTCTCATCCCAGTTGCCTGATTGAGTTTGAGAGTCATGCTCAACTTAGAAGAAGGCAGGATATGTAAGGCTACCATATGCCTAGAGATGGAAAGCTAAAAATATTTCTAGAAGCATAGTAATTACTACTTCAATCACCAAATGATTTCTGGACAGGTTAGGTTTTGCCACCACATAATAAAAAAAAAAAAAAAAAACCTTTCCATTTTTACAACGTTTTATATTTGGCTATCATGTCTAATGGACTCTAGACCTATGATACTTCACAGATGAGAAACAGAAGAGTCAGGCATCTTTGCTTACAAAAAGGGCTATAAAGAGAGGTGTAAAAAGCAAGAGGCAGAATAAGAAGTAAGTATTTCACCTCACTGTAAAAAATCATACTTAGCTCCAGGCTGCCACTAACACAAACACCAAACATCTGGCCATTCTTACATTTTTAACAAATTGGCAGTCACCAAAAGTAGGGAAGAGGGGAAATTGTACAAACATTAGATTTTTTGTTAAGTTCTGGAAGATGTGGAAGAAAGGACTGGGTGACTCCAAGATTACTGTAGATCATTCTTGTGAGGTTGGGAGGGTCAGATGAAAGGACAAATGCATTTCCCAATGATTCTCCAGTGACCTGGATTAATCAACAATAACCTGCATGTCATTATCTTGTCAGTTCCACTTAGCATCACTGCAGGTTGGTTCCCTGATGCCTCCACAGTTTAAATGTATCTGCACTGATATTCACTATACGCTCATTGTAAGGGAAAGAGTCCCTTTGACAGAAGAAGGGATAAACATTTTTTAGCAAATACAAATCAAACCTCCATGAGAGAAACAAATCAGGAGGCTTCTCCCTACTATTCCATGCAAAACCACACAACCAAATAAAAAAAAAATTTTAACTTAAGAATGTATTTTACCCTCCTAAAACAATAGGATAGCTGGTAACGACAATGCGAGTTAAGGATATTTGAGCACTTTATAGGTGCCATGCAGACTCCGAAGTAATTCATATGCATTACTGCCGCGAATCTTACAAAATTGTTACTATTACCATCATTTATTAACAAGATTGGCCGGGCGTGGTGGCTCATGCCTGTAATCCCAGCACTTTGGGAGGCTGAGGCAAGAAAATTACTTGAGTTTAGAAGTTTGAGACCAGCCTGGACAACATGGCAAAACCTCATTTCTACCAAACAACAACAACAACAACAAAAAGTAGCTGGATGTGGTAGTGCACAGCTCTAGTCTCAACTACATAGGAGGATAAGAAGGGAGAGTGGCATGAGCCCAGGAGATTCAGGCTGCAGTGAGCTGTGATCGTACCTCTACACTCCAGCCTGGGTGACAGCGAGATCCTGTCTCAAAAAAAAACCTAAGATAATGGAATAAGCCAAGTGGTAGAACTGAGACCATATCTTGGTCTTATTCCAAATTTGTGAAATTTACTTAACTACCATGCAACAATGTCTCCCATTTCATACCTAGAATCTAGTAACTGCTAGTTCAGCTTTTAAAATCTATGATACGCTTTGTAAAACCATCAAAACAATAGGTATGAAACTCTCATATTTCCACTTTTCCCTCTTTGTATTATGTTCTGGTGTTTATAATTTCTATGGATCATGACCAGAAGCAACCTCAACCACTTATTTGTGTTTTTCTGTAGTTTTTCTGTTTAATCTGTGTTCAGTATGACCAGTCTTACACTTGAAGCATTTAACTTACTGGTCTTTAAAATAAAACATGGGAGAATGGTAAGCCCAATGGGTTTCCCTTAATTAGTAATCCCTAAAAGTGTTGAGACACAAGAATGTGCAGAATTACTGAATTCTGACCAATAACCCGAAAACTTTCTTCAGCCTTTGTGACTTCAGGAGTACATCTACTGATGCATCTCGAATATTTTTACCCTTTTCAAAAATCACCTCTAGAGCAGACAGGAGTCAGGGTTAAAAGACAATCCCTTACCTCTACTCTGGAATGTCACCTTTTGCTTCCCATTCCGCACTGCCCACACCTGATGGCAGCTTCAAGACCACACTTAGTTAAATTAACTGAATGTCAAGGAACACATATCCACAAGGGTTCTCTGTCTTAAGTGGGTTGTTAAATCTAAGGAAGCCAGTTGGACTTTGTAGGACTTATCAACATGACCAGCAAGTAGTCGAAGGATTAGAGTTTATGTCATACACAATTTTCATAACTGTGAAGAAATCACAATTTGTTTTGAGATGAGGTCTTGCTCTGTTGCCCAGGCTGGAGCACAATGGCAAGGTCACAGCTCACTGCAGCCTTGACTTTCTGGGCTCGACTGATCCTCCTGCCTCAGCCTCTTGAGCATCTAGGACCACAGGCATGTGCCACCACACCTAGTTAATTTTTGTTTGCCCAAGCTGGTCTCAAACTCCTGGGCTCAGGCAATCCTCCTGCTTTGGCTTTTCAAAGTGCTGGGATTATAAGCGTGAGCCACCACACTTGCTGAGAAATCAGTTTCACTTAAGGATTCCATTGAGATTGAAAATCCTCAAAGCAGAATTAACTTGCAGCTACGGTTTTCTCTGCTGCAAGGGGAGGCCTCTTAGATGTAAAGTTTGGTTTTCTTCTGTCCACCTATCCTACGTGAGTAACCTGGTGGCAGAAGACTGTGCGGGGTTTGGGAGGGAAGGTTGCTTACATTCTTATGAAGCACCTAAGGAAACAAATACAAATTTAAGCTGGCTTCTCAGTCAAAATTAACATACTCATCTACAAATATGACAAGTCATTTCTGCAGGAAAGCCCAGAAAATATTTTGAACTAACTCAATAGGAATAGTCTAGTCTGGTTTGGAAAACTGTTCAAAATCTCTCACTCAAATCTCACAACTGTCAACTCATTTTTCATCATCATTTATAACACTGATATTTATCATCAATACATTTGCTGGACAGACATATCCAAGAATGAAGGCATTTCTCCATTGTCCTACATTATTAATTTCTACTTGTACTATAAATCCATGTAAACTTAAACTCCATGAAGAATAAGTTGTTAATAGCTAGTTTACAAAACAAAAAAACATACATTACCATAATAATCTTTAAGTTTTTCATCACTTCTGTTACATTAATATCTATTCTAAATGCATAAATTTCTTACACCCCAAATGCGTAACACATTTAAGTTCTACTTGCTCCTCTGCAATGAGCAATATGATTCCACTAAATAATAACCCCTGTGCGGCCAGGTGCAGTGGCTCATGCCTGTAATCCCAGTACTTTGGGAGGCCGAGGCGGTGGATCACGAAGTCAGGAGATTGAGACCATCCTGGTCAATATGGTGAAACCCCGTCTCCACTAAAAATACAAAAATTAGCCGGTTGTGGTGGTGTGCATCTGTAGTCTCAATTACTTAGGAGGCTGAGGCAGGAGAATCGCTCGAATCCGGGAGGCGGAGGTTGCAGTGAGCTGAGATGGTGCCACTGCACTCTAGCCTGGGCAACAGAGCAAGACTCTGTCTCAAAAAAACAAACCAACCAAAAACAAAAACAAAAACAAAACAATCAAACCTGTGCAACTCGCTCATCAATTTCAACTCCATCAATCTCCCAAAGTAACCAAACTTCAAGTGTAAACTACACATGATGGGATGGAGTAGATGGTAAAAAATATTCAGCCCAGGGTAATTAAATGCCGAAAGAACTCCTAACTAGGAAAGGCAGCACAATGAATATCCAAGGGATGTTGGCCCCCAATCAGAGCAGAGAATGAACACTCACTTGTTCCTCTCTTTCCCTGAAAACACACACAGAGACGTGTTTTCAAGTCACCATCGGCTGTGTAACGAATCAGTCTCAAAACAAATATTGCCTTTTCCCGTGTCTCCTTTTTTGGGGAAGGTATGAGGACTGTTAGAGAAGAAATTCTTCTACTGTGTGTAGTTGGAAGAATAAAACATTTGACTAAAAGGGTAAAGGTTGCTACACTAAGGACCAGAAACTATTTTTGCACCAAAAATACCCCATTAATGGCCCTGTAAAAATAGCTTCACATTGGAAAATTCCTCCTTGCTTAAATTGGAAAGAAAATCTCTAGGCTATGAGAATTTTCACAATATAACACTCTAAAGGATGTAGCTCCTTTCCTTCAAGTGCTTGATTTATTTTTCTTGTCCATTTGGTTTTTCCAAACAGGAAAGATCCCTCTGAGGACAGAAAGGATTTTTTCTTTCTTTCCTTTTCTACAGAAGGTCGCGGTTATACATTCATTACCAGAGTTGGCTATGAAAGCTTCCATTAGTGAATTACTGCAAATAAAGTTCAGGGACAACATTAACATGTTAGTCCTCATTAAAGAAAAAGTTAAATCTAAAGTCAGGGACACGAGAGAAATTCTCAAAACATCAAGCCAACATTCCCAACAGGTCGGAATTATTTTCAGGCTGGCTTTTACCTTTTCCAATTACAACCTGAAACCCAACAGCTACTCACTGCATATTTGGGGATGTGGGTGGAAAGAGAATAGCTGAACAATTAAAAACAGACACAGAAGTCAAAAAAACAGTATTGAAGAGGCAAGAATGTTGCCATAGAGGAGCATTTCCAAAAACAAACTCACTGAGCAAACTCATAACACTTCCAGGTCAGAAAAGAGAGATTCTCCACTTGGCTGTGCCAGTGACTGAAACTAATTGCTTAGGCAAGTTACTTAGCTTGACCGTGGTACAGTTACTTAATCCCTGAAGATGAAGGAGGAAGACAGATTACTATGATGCATTTGAAAGGCAGTTAAATTGCTAGATCATGCTTCTGCACTGACTTGGCGAGCCTGTCCAGTGCACATTACATAATATTCTAACAGCTCTGTTTACTCGTCTGTAAAATGGAGAAAATAATTGTGACTACCACATAAAGGCGCTGTGAAATCCAGTAATACAATACTAGTAACACGCTTAGCATGCATCTTGGGTGGATATTCTCAATCATTATCACATTCAGTATCGTCATCCCTCATACTGCTATTCACACACTCACCTCACAACCGCTTACCCTCTACTGTTTATATCTCTTTAGCCTTCATATTTCCCCTCTTCATTTGCCTCTGTCTTCTATGCTTAGGGTCATCCTAGCCTTCTCTCATTAGCTTTATAACTCATAGCATATTACTTATCATTTAAACCTCAGTTCTCTGGCATGCAAAATGAAAGAAATACTATTTCCCATAAAAGATAAAGAAATGTAAAAACTGTAAAACTACTTTTCTGTCAACTTAAGATGAGCAGACAAATGAGAACTGATCATAACTAGTAAGATTAATAGGATTTTGTGCTGTTGTTGTTGTCATCAATTATTACTGAAAAAGTTAAACTCGTAAAGCTGAAGAAGTAGCCACTATAGGGGAAATCTATGGTGAGGAGGATACTGCAAAATATAGACAAAGTCCATAAGAAACACAGCATTTCACAATCCTGGATAAGGAAAGGAATATTTGAAATGCTTGGTGTAATGAAAAAAAAAAAAAAAACCCATAAATGTTCACAGTGAGTCAAAAAAACACCATGTCCATTAAAGGTGTTAGAGGTAACAAGTAATCAAGTTCTCCAGTGTGGCCAAAGAACCCGAGGAAGTCTCACTCATATACAATTTCCCACTGCGGTAACAGAGGAAGTGCAAAACAGGAATCCCTGAAGATGAATGCTATAGCTAGCTGTTACTCGAACAATCCCCAGCAGCCAGGAGCCTCTATTTACCAAACAGCAAAATCAGCTTTCTCCATTTTAATGACCACAGTGATTCAACACCAATAAATTACTGTTTGATCCCTACAGCTGTAGGAAAAAAAAAAGAGAGAGACAGGAACAAGAAATTAAAAAGGGGAGTGTTTCTATGACAATGGATATTTCTGTGTGTCAACTTGACTGGGCCGTGGGGTGCCCAGATATTTGGTTAAACATTATCTCTTAGTGGGTCTGTGAAGGTGTTTAGCAACTGATTCAATAGACCGTTTAAAGCAGATGGCCTTCCTCAGTGTGGGTGGGCACCACTCAATATGAGTGGGTACCTCAATGTGGGCGGGTACCCATTCAGGGCACCCTGAGCGCCTGAATAGAACAAAAAGGCAGAGGAAGGGAAAACATCCCTCTCTCTTCCTGAGTGTTTAAGCTTAAGCAGGGCCATCAGTTTCTTCAGGCCTCTGAGACAGATGGGAATTTACACCACTGGCTCTCCCGGGTCTCTAGCTTACAAGATGGCAGACTGTGGGACTTCTCAGCCTCCACAGCCACACCAATTCCTTATAATAAATGTCTTTTAAAAATATATCTCCTTTTTTCTGTTCCTCTGAAGAACCCTAAACTCATATATCTACTAAAATTTCAAATGAGTGATTCAGTGTCCTACGTTTGCTTATTGATGACTCAAACCCGTTTTCTTCAATGTATTCTTTTTTATTATTGTTAACAACCAAAATGTCAGGAAACGCTTAAAAATATGAATGATGTATTCCTAAAAATTCAATATTCACATACATTTTCTCAACTAGTTATAATATTTTCCATTTTACAATGTGTTTGCTTCAATGAGGATCCAAATAAGGTCCATATGCATTAAGATAAATCAACATACTCCTTAATCTCATTTAATCTATAGGTTCCCCTTTTAGCTCCATTTACCCCTTTTTGTGCTAAAAATATTTTGTACCCTCTGTTGTATAAAGATTCCCATGTTATGAATTGTCAGTTTTGCTGAATGCATCCCCATGATGTCATTTAACATGTTACTCAGTTTAATTTCTGTAAACTGATAGATCTAGAAGCTTGATCAGACTAAAGTTCCATATTTTGTTGGAAGAACTACTTAATAGTACTGTATACTCCTATTGAGAATTATATAAAGTCTAGGTGTCTCCCTTTTTTGTGATGCTAGTGGCCGTTGTAATTATTGCCTAGATACACAAATTTATTCAGGGCCACAAAACTGTGTCACCTCCAGTGCTATCTTCCCCAAATTCACTGGAAACTCCAATTATGATTATCTGAAACACTACATGGTATCCTTAGTAAATGAAATACTTCTGTAAAGAGAAAGAATCATTAGCAATCACTTGGTTACCGATCTCTACTTTTGTCATCAATGCTTCCTCAGGCTTTGAGGTTGTCTGAAGCTTGTTCTCTACTAGTTTCTCTAAAAAGAGCTGATGGGAGTTATATTGCCTGATTTCAGGCACACTCATAAATCATCTGATCTTCATAGTTGAAGACCAGTTTGGAGAGTTATAAAATACATGGTTCACATTTTGTATCCTTGAATATCTTAAATATGATACTCCATTGTCTTTTTGGCATATAACACTACTGTCCAAAAAAAAAAGTTTCGCAAGAATCCAGTTTTCCTTCCCTTATAGTGACAGAGTCTTTTTGCTGGGATGCTCAAAGGATTTTTGTTTTTCATGAAATTCCTTTTCATGAATGACCCATACTTTCTCTACATTATTTCTCTGAGGTGATTTGAGATTTTCTAAGGAACATAGTGGCTCTTTAAAAAATGTCACTTTAAGGACCCCTATTTCAATAAATTTTTCTTCTGATTTTTAATATTTTTCTCTCTACTTTCAATTTCTTCTTACAGGACTCCTATCACACATATTTTGGTTCTCCTTTAGGCAGCCTCTATACAACTTTTTCTTTTCTCCCTTTTTTCTTTTTGGAGGCAGGGTCTTGCTCTATTGCCTAGGCTGGAGTACAGTGGCACGATCATGACTCACTGCAACCCCAAACTCTCAGGCTCAAGTGATCTTCCCACTTCAGCCTCTCAAAGTGCTGGGATTACAGGCATGAGCCACAGCGCCCATCCTATACAACTTTTTCTTTTTTTTTTTTTTTGAGACGGAGTCTCGCTCTGTCACCCAGGCTGGAGTGCAGTGGCCGGATCTCAGCTCACTGCAAGATCCGCCTCACGGGTTTATGCAATTCTCCTGCCTCAGCCTCCCAAGTAGCTGGGACTACAGGCGCCCGCCACCTCACCCGGCTAGTTTTTTGTATTTTTTAGTAGAGACGGAGTTTCACCTGGTAAGCCAGGATGGTCTCGATCTCCTGACCTCATGATCCACCCGTCTCAGCCTCCCAAAGTGCTGGGATTACAGGCTTGAGCCACCGTGCCCGGCACAACTTTTTCTATAAAACTTTTTCATTATACATTTTATATGACTTTTCCATTATTATATTTCTCTTTGATTATTAAAATGTTCCATCTTCTCCTCCTCTACTTGCTCTTGCATTCTTTCTAATTTACTCGTAATTTCTGAAACATTGTTTTATTTCTACTTCTTCCCCAAATCTCACCATCTTTCTTTTCAAATCTGGCATTTCTGAATTTCTCTAAAATTAATGTATAACATTCTTTCATACCATCTATCACCTTCTCATATTTTAGTCTTATTTTAAAATATCAGGTAGTGTTCGACTCTTTTATGAGTGCTGTTCCATATTTTCTTTTTCTTGGAATAACTTTATATAGAGTTCAAGTGCAATCCTTTTCTTTTTCTCATTTTTTAATGTAAAATAAATATTCCCAAACATCATGGGGTTAGGGTGGGGGTAGGGTGGAGCTTTTCTAGTTGTAAACATGTAGATCTCCCACTGTTATTATCTTCACAAAGTGATTCCGAACACTGTGACCTTCTGCTTTCACAGACCTGTCTTCTCAACTTCCACACTGTTATTGGAACCTTGTCTTTACTCGAGTCTCACTGCCCAATCTTGTCCATTCTAACTTCTACCCCCAGCAGTTCTTCATCTTGCAAGCTTTACCGTAGAAGGGAGATTCAGATTATTAGTTTGGAAAACGACAGAGTCCCAGAATCACCACATCTTGCTCCACTGCAGTCTCCTTGCCCTCATCCAGGAACTAGGTATCCTATGAAAGCATGCCTACTCTTCAATGCACATCCCAAGTAGGCCCAGCACACTTTCCCAGGGGCATCTGCAACAGGCAGCCGATTTGAGGCTTCAGGTCCTCTGTCTCTTCTTCCCTCTGGGGCCAATTCCACGCAGGTCTAATAGCGTAGGTGGTTTGTCCCATCCACACATACTCTGAGACTGATGGAGATACCTCATAACCTAGGTTCATTACAGATATTGTTTGTGAGTTCATAGTTTAGCTTTCCCAGTTGCTTTATTTTTCCATGGAAGAATTTGGGATTTAAAAACTGCCATAATTGGTTTTCTTCTCAGAATTCACTGACAACTCAAACTACAATGATTCTAAAGCCAAAAACAATCAACTAAATATTTTATTTTTCTTAGAAGTATTAAAAGGTACATTAAATTACTGACTCCCACAAAATAAAAATCTCCCCCACCAAAGTTTTCCATAAAATTGTTCAACCATTTAAAAAAATAAAATTCAGTGATTTAAAAGGTTTAGCACTTACTTTTGATAGAGATTACCAATAGCTCTCTATAGATATATCACAAAAAAAATAAATATATATATAAAAGAAGTAATTACTGAAACTCTCAGGTACTACCAACAAGCTTCACAGCATTACATTTCATTTCATTTTACCAGTAAATTATCCCTACGAAAAAGCTGCACGTCAATACAAATTTCCAACTGAAACTTTTCTCATCAGCACAGTGAGACATCACTTTTATCTCACCAAGGTCTTCAAATCTGATCACTTCTCCATTATCTCCCTCGCGATCATCCTCAACCAAACTTTCATCCTCAATCAAACAAACATCTGATGATCAAACTTTCATCATATCTCATCAAGACTGCTGCAAAAACAGCCATCCATGTGCCTCCCCAATCCATTTTCCAAAACTGCATGAATAAGTTGAATACATGTAGCCATGGGGATTTTTCTGTGGGAGAAGATGTCCAAGGAATTCTAGGCCCTCAAAACCTTAAGAACCAGTAGAGCTACAACCATATGATAGCTAGATGGGATAGAGTTAACATTCCAGCATTTTTTCTGTTTTTTTTTGTTGTTGTTGTTGTTGTTGTTTTCTTTTTGAGATGGCATGTCGCTGTGTCACCCAAGCTGGAGTGCAGTGGTGCGATCCTGGCTCACTGCACCTCCGCCTCCAGGGTTCAAGCGATTCCCCTGCCTCAGCCTCTCAAGTAGCTGCGATTACAGGCACCCACCACCATGCCCAGCAATTTTTTTGTATTTTTAGTAGAGATGGAGTTTCACTATGTTGGCCAGGATGGTCTCAAACTCCTGACTTCAAGTGATCTGCCCACCTCATCTTCTCAAAGTGCTGGGATTACGGGTGTGAGCCACCACACCCAGCCTTTTTCTGGGTTTTTGAAATTATGTTCAAGAATGCCAAGACACAAAACAACAGCATGTCACAATTCCTACTTTGAATGGAGGTGCCATGCTATTTGAACTTCATCCCTGGATCTCAATTTCCTCACCAGGTAAATGTAGGAGCTTGACTAGATGATACTGAAGTCATGTTACAGATTTCATAACAAACTTAAAAGAATTATTCAACAGCAGGCACGGAACACCTAAAGTCATCAGTTTTGCTATCAAGAGATCTTCACTTGCAGTAAGATTTTCGTTAAAGATGTCCAGTCACCAGTGATTCCAGGAAATAAAATAGCCTAAAATGAAAATAATGAGAGGTCCATTCTAGAACTTCCAAATACTGGTTATGTTTGTAGGGCAAATCAGGAAACTGTTCTGCTGTATTCATTCGTATATACCCAGTGCCTGTAACAGTGTGTAGCATGTAACAGGTGCTTTATAGATATTTATTGGATAGACGTGTGGGCTTCCCCTTAACCTAATAAACAGCCACTATATCTTCCACCTTGCTTAGTAATGATTAAGAGCACAGAGCAATGAGGCTGTCAATAAGCACTCACAATAAAAAATGGATAAACTACTTTTGCACAGTAAAACAATGCAGCCCCCTCATCTGGGTCCCTACAATCTTGACAATATATAACCTCATATTCTCTGATTAGATCAAATGAGAGATGACATTGAGACATGGTTATCCCCGTTATAATGTATTCCATCTCTAACACTGCACTGGAAACAGGGTTAAAGCCAATCAAGACAGTAAAATGAAACAATAAGATTTACTTTATTTTTATTTTTAATTTTAATTTTTTGAGACAGTCTTGCTCTGTTGCCCAGTCTGGAGTGCGACAGTAGGGTCACTGCAACCTCTATCTCCCAGATTGAAGCGATTCTCCTTCCTCAGCCTCCCAAGTAGCTGGGATTACAGGTGCACATCACCACGCCCAGCTAATTTTTTTGTATTTTTAGTAGACACAGGGTTTCACCATGTTGCCCAGGCTGGTCTCAAACTCATAAGCTCAAGAGAACCACCCACCTTGGCCTCTCAAAGTGTTGCAATTATAGGTGTGAACCACTGCACCCAGCCAGATTTCTTTTAATAATAAACAAAACTAAACATGAGAAAGAAGCAGCCACTAACCACCTAATTAGCAGGCAGGTCACAAAAAAACCTGAGACTGAGGCAGCCCTGCAGAGGAGAAAATGTACTAGATAGGACGCTAGGCAGATGTGAGTTTAAATCCTGTCTCTACCACTGGCCACTCTAAGCCTCAGCATCTTTATTTACGAAATAGCAATATAAACTGCTAGTTCCCTGATAGAGTTGCTGCCAGGGATAAATGATACCAGGTATGCAAATCACTTAACAATATGCTTGGCACAAAGCAGGCATGCAATGACATTTATTTCCCTGAGCCCCTCCCAGTCATCCCAGATGAATACAAAGAAGAAAAAAGTGAGACGAAGATAGAAAGCAAGAGCAATAACCTATCAGGGCACACAAGTTTTTATACAGGTTATTTCTCCTTTTGCTTATGCATGAAATGAAGAAGCAGGACCCCAGGTAGCTACTACTGACATTTTAGAATTATAAGCAGCCTCCCATGTAACTCAGTCTTCTGAGGTCTGAGAAAATCTTAAGAGCAGATCTTCAAGTATAAACAAACAGAAAACAAGCAGAAAACATATGGGGCTACTAGACAGAAGCTGAACTACACTAAGTCAGATATCAACAAAGCAAGTTACCACTAGACACAGGTCTGCCGGTGGATTTCAGATTTTACACTCTGTTAAAAAACTAGCGAAGTCTGTCCTTGCATCTGTTCTTGTATACAAGAAGTGGAATACTCCCATGGTTACAAACTATAAGCTCTTTAGTAAGATGGTGCAAGAGCAAGAAGGTCTGGCACAAATCTTGCTCACCCGCTTGTTAGGGATATGAGTTTGGAAAGGTGACTTAGCTTTCTCCCCATCAATATCTTCGCTGTAAAAACAGTATCTCTCTCCAGCCTGGGCAACAGAGCAAGACTCCGTCTCAAAAAAAAAAAAAAATAGTATCTCGGCTGGGCACGGTGGCTCACGCCTGTAATCCCAGAAGTTTGGGAGGCTGAGACAGGCAGATTGTCTGAGGTCAGGAGTTCGAGACCAGCCTGGTTAACACAGTGAAACCTCATATCTACTAAAAATACAAAAATTATCCAGGCCTGGTGGCACACGCCTGTAGTCCCAGCTAGTTGGGAGGCTGAGGCAGGAAAATGGCTTGAAACCAGGAGGCTGAGATTGCAGTGAGCCAAGATCGTACCACTGTACTCCAGTCTGGGTGACAGAGCGAGAGTCCATCTCAGAAAAAAAAAACAGTATCTCATAAGATGTAAGAAGTAATGTAATATGTGAAAAGCACACATTATAGCACTACACAAATGTCTGGAACATAAACAAACCACTTCGAGACCTTGCTGCTTTTGTCACATGAGAATATTAACAGCTCCTTCATCATAGGCTTGTTAGATAAATCAAACAAGATGTTCCATGGAAGAGCCAAGAACATAGTATGCATTCAATAAATTATTATGACTACAACTACTGTTATTAAAAGAATCTACAACTCTTCATGGCTGAAAAATAAGCCAGTACAACCACACACACACACACACACAGATTTTCTTTTTTCTTTTTTTTTTTTTTTGAGACGGAGTCTTGCTCTGTCACCCAGGCTGGAGTGCAGTGGCGTGATCTTGGCTCAATGCAACCTCCACCTCCCTGGTTCAAGTGGTTCTCTTGCCTCAGCCTCCCAAGTAGCTGGGATTACAGGCGCAAGCACACACCCAACTAATTTTTGGGGTTTTTTTTTAGTAGTGATGGGGTTTCACCATGTTAACCAGGCTGGTCTCCTGACCACAGGTGACCCACCCGCCTAAGCCTCCCAGAGTGCTGAGATTATAGGCGTGAGTCACTGTGCTCAGCCATACCCACAAAGATTTTCATTCTAAAATACCTTACTCTTTCTACAGCCTCAGACCCCATGCTCAACCATTCAGCTGAGCCCCACAAAACCTCATGCTAGACAGAATTTGTACTATGTTCTGCCTCACTCACCTGTTCCAGTATTTCAATACACCAGTCTTTCCCAAATAACAATCGGTAGGAAACAGTTTCAGGTGATCTACACAGTATTCATTGCACGTAACAAAACTGTTTACAGGACTTAAAATTTTATATGTCTCCATAAAGCAAGAGGGCATTTAAGACCCTAAAGGTAGTTATGCACATTTAGATGAACCTAGCATCCTAAACCAGGAGGAGCACATTAAATATTCATCAAACCAGCAAAACAGTTGTTCACAGTGTTTTTTCTCTGTCTCAATGCCTTCCATCACTTCCCATGCTCTTAACTGCATCAGAGAATTTATCTCAGAGCTGGACCAACACAGGCAGGGAGACCGAGGTGAGACTGAGGGTGAACATCTGAGGAGCCCTCAGGGCACACATTCTTCTTAAAGACTCAGAGACATTTTGCTGGTCTTGTTGTCCCTTAGGAATCTCTACTGTGGAAAGCAGCTAATGAGTTATCTGGAAACCTAGATAGGATGAATCTGACTTTAAGTTGGTGAGCAAAGGTGTACATTTCTGTTTCAAATAATCTTCAACCTCTATTACAAAACAGGAACAAATACAGGCAGTATGTAGAAACTTAGGAAGTTTAATGAAAAATCTGGGCTTAAATTGGTGGGTTTTCATCGTACCACAAAAATGTACACATCCATTTTGAATGATCTTCAAAGTGTGAAAGATAATTATGTACAGAAGAAAATCTGATCACATCCTGAAAAGAAGGTGGAAAATAAATATTTGTTGAATGGCTCACAGATGGATTGACAAAATGAATGAATGAATGAATGGTCAGGACTATTGCAAAATCACTCACAAGACAGTAAATCTAAAAATCATGGTTTTTACACACACACACACACACACACACACACACACACACAATCGACTATGGATACCAGGAAGAAGTTGCCAGAAAAACTGTTAATTGCAGCAAGGATGCGCTATATTGGCGTACAAGCATCTCTTCATCCTACAAAACCACACATTTATATCTCAGCAGTTCTACCTCCTGGAAAACTAAGGCTTAACTCATGGTGCTCCCCGCTATGTCCTCAAGCACATTTTGAAATAAAACCCTTTTTTGAAGACAGGCCTACTAATAAATTAAATTATTTCTGTTATGCCACAACTAATGGAGAGAAAGTGCAGAGCTCAAGATGAACAATAATCTAAACCGTTAGATCTGATTTGTAACCTAATGATATTCTGGTACTGGCAGAGGAACAAAACAAAACTCGAGCTGTAATAACAGGCAAGGTATGCTGTCAGCACTCTTGCGGGAATTTTTGTATTTTAAGACTGTGGGAATTTGGAAAAGGTCCAAGGTACTATTTTTTCCCTTATCTGACTCACATGGCTGATTACACCTTTAAATTAAGTCTAATAATGCATACTGTCTTTGTCCATCAGGATATGAAAGCTAAAGTTGTGTTTTGTGAAAAAGCAGATCATTTTCCAATACTGAACTCAGGCGTGATGGAATGGACACTTCACTGAAATTCAGCTTTGATCAAATGGAGGGCAAGTTACATGGTCCTAGATGCAACTAATTCATTTCCCACATCACTGTCCATTCCGGCTCTTCTTGGTTTCTGGCCAAAGAGCAGATATATTAGTCAACTTGTCTACTGTATTGGTCAGATTTCTACTGCAACAATACTGTGGGACCAAAAGGAAGAGGGGAAAACAGAATTTTGCTATTGAACAACAGTAGGCATTGATTTCTTGCTCACTGGTGTTTGGGTACACTGGGTGACTGAGAGTTAAGCAACAGGATGGGGCCAGGAATCTAGGACAGGCTTTTCTTACGGTACGTAGCAGAACAGAGAGGCCAAGTAAAGTCATGCAAGCACGTTCAAGCACTCTATTCATGGGCCTTCCATGACATTCCACTGACCAAAAAGCATCATAAAACCAAGCCCAAAGTTCAGCCGGAAGTGAGATGTCCACAGCAGGCCTAACCGGGAGGCACAGCAGAGTTACAAACTAAAGGGGCTGCTGGGCTATGACAGGGAGAAAGTGTCACATTCGAACAATCATCAGGTCTACCTCACCTGGGCTGCCACATTCACCCTAACCTGCCCTCCTGGTGACAGCCTTGCACTCCCCACCACAGGTAGGCAAGAGGGAACCCTCATTGGCTGGCAAGTAGCCAATCAGATACTCGTTCTGACATCATATGATGTCACCTTGATGGTAGAACACTAAAGTAAAAGTCCACAAAAGCAAATTCAGCTACCCTCATTACAACCCTTCTTGAGGACTAGATTCTCCATTTGTCCTGAATTATTTATAACAAATGCCTACTCATTCTAATTAGTTTCTTTGAATCTCCATGACTTCTGTGTCAAAGGCCATTGTAGGGACAACTGCATTACACAGACAGAGCTGAGAAATCTGTCCAAAAGAGGCAGGAGTTGGGTGTCCATGAGTAGGGGTGGGTAGCCAGACCTGGGAACTTGTCTTCTAGCTGGGTCTGCATCATAAACACATTGCTGCCTTTATTGAGGTCATATGCCTATGGAGCAGATAAAGAGGTTTAAACAATGCTAAATAAGGTATCCCTTGGCACTGCCATTGCTTATACAGGGCACCTAAAAAGAAATCATTCCTTTAGGCTTGTTATCTGGCTCTTGTCCATTCCTCTCTCATCTTTCCTTACCTCAGATTCTTAGGGTTTTATTGTCATCTTCCAAATCAATGATTCACTGATCAATACTTTCAGTCCTCCACTCTAATCCTAAATTACTCCTGCCTATGCATCACTTCTTCCTGGATATCCTACCTGCACCCTAAACTCATTTTTGGTCTAGAACTGAATTTGCCAACTTTCATACAAACCTCTACCCCTTCCTCTATTCTCTTGTACCAGTGGTATTGTTCTTATTTTCTCCTGCACTCCCTGTAGAGTACACTTTGGCTTCCAACATGCTATTATGCTCATAGTTGCAAGTATCACCGGCTGCCTGGCCACAGACCAAAAGCCATTTAGGCTGTGCAGGCACAGCCCACTTCCAGCTACAGAGGCTCAACAGGCTAAACACTTTCCCAGCCTCTCTCTGCAGCTATAAGGTGGGCCTGGCCACAATTCCAAGCACACACCTGAGGTGAAGTATGCAATGGGGCTTCTGGGAAAGCTCTGCCTCCCTGATACAGTAGTTGGGGGGAAACTATTCTTCTTCGCAGAATCACCTTGAAATCAAGAGAGCACAGAGCTTCAACAGCTGTGCTCAAAAAGCTTCCGTGACGTTCAACTGTCAAGTGAATAAAATCTAAACTCCTTAGTTAAGGATTCAAATGCCTTCATTATCTGGTCCACATTTATGTTTCAAGTTTATGTCTTTCTATTCCCCTTCATATGAATAGAGACTACTATATTATTTTCTTTTCAAGCTTACAATGTGCCAGATAACCTGCTAGGTACATGACATATAGTATTCACTGTCTGCACTGGCCCCTGTGTTGTCAGTGTTATAATACTTTTTTATAGAAATGAACAGGACCAGAACTCAGATATAAGTTTCTCTCCACAAAGCCTCAGGCTTTTCAACCCTTATTTCTTGAGTATCTTCTGTGTGCCAGACACTAGTACACCATATCACTTCCTCTTCCGGTTGGATTTTCCGTGTACCCCACTCCTTTAGGTTATTCTTCCGGGATCAGCTCAGAAATCTGTTTCATGGGCAGTGTGCCCCTCAGGATGCAGCAAAAAGTCATCAGCGATCACATTTTTCTCTGAAAAAAAGTGCATCTTTTTTTCTTATTTTAATCTTTCCTACTTCTAGTATGGTAATATAATTATACCTTACTCCAAATTTGAGGATGCAAGCTCTTGACTAAGGCGAAGTCTGCTGCTTATTCATTTTATAACTTCTCCCCACTAACCTCCCCCACCATGATAATAATAAGAGACAACAATTATTGGGCCTTCACTATGTGGAAGGCAGTGAACTAACACTTTACACATTCTTTTTACTTATTCTTATGATAACTCTATGGATTATATTACCCCCATTTTACAAGAAAAGAAAAAAATGTGGCAAAGTTGAGTCATCTGCTCAAGGTCACAAGCCTACTAGATAGCAAAAACAGATTCAAATCCAACAGGTCCAGAAGAAATAATTTTTAAAACATTTTTAATGGTATACTACATCTCAGTTTTCATCAACAAAGATACAAAAGGTCTAAACTTTAAAGCACTTGGATCAAAAGGCTCCATTAGGAGTGGACCCAAGTTTTAAAGCCTTTTTTACTGCCAGATTTGAACAACGGGACAACGGGGATGGGTGTAAGAATAATCTTCACTGAGCTTCTCTGGCCAAATTCTATGTGGGAGGGCAGGAAAGGGAGGAGTTTAATTCAGTATTATCTAGGCCAAGGGATCAGTGCCCAATGCAATGTATGTGCCAAAGATTTTAGGCCTAAGTTGAAATCTTTGTGTGATTTTGGGAAAAGGATGGTCTGTCCTACATAATTAAATGTGCCTTTAGAGCCAGTATCATACTATGGAAGTTGAATGGCTTACACTCAAAGAAATTCATTCCTCCCTGGCAAGGTTATAATGAGGTTGATAACCTATTTTAGGACCAAGAGCCCACCTACATATGATTTATCTGGGGTGGATAAAAAACATATATATAGATTTCACAGTTAAGGAATAGGGGTGAGTGCCACTTACAAAGCTCACCAGAGGTTTCTGATGAGCTACAAGATTTGAGAGCCACTAGAATCCAGTTCACTCCACATCTTAACAGCTAACACCTCTGTAACTTCTCCACTTAAAAATAACCAAACAAAAAATCAGAGGGTTTTCTCCTAGTTTCTGGCTTTAGTTTCCAATAACTGCAATTTCAGAAAGTTCCAGATGATGATTCTTAGGTCTCCTTCACATTTGGTTACATACACAAAAGGCCCGATCCTTAGGAATCCACTCTCTGGACTTCGGTAGTGCCTGTCGACTTTTGTTTGTATAACAGTATCAGCTCCGTGCCTGGATAGGATTACAGAGTCAGGGAGAGCAAGCACATTCTGAGGAAAGCAGCTTGCCCTTCGATAATCTGATAAACAGGCGTTAACAGAAGCACCACAAGTACTGGATGCCCCGGTCTTCGAGCCTTTGTTGAATCGTATGTCAGAGTGCTCCTAGCTCTGCACAAGCTCAAAAATACGGTCACCCAGACAAAGTCATTCTCTGAGCTTCTTTGCAGGAAGAAGAGGGAAAGAAAGGGCTTTGCTTATAAGAATGGAATAAACAGTCTCCAAATTGGCATTGAAAGGGTAAAAAATCATCCCAATACGATTCAATAATACATATTTACGTACACACACACACCTATATATGAACACATTTGTGATTCTGTTATCACGCTGGCATTTAAACACATGTACATATGTGTTTGAGGTTTACACGCATTCATATATGTATATGTATGTTAATTCCTAGCAGTCTTAATGATTCCAACAACTTGAATCATTATCAGCTAAAAAACAAAGAAAAATTTAAAAATTCAGCTAACCACTGGAACTTGCACTGATCAAGACCTGTGTCACCGAACTGATCACAATGTTAAAATACACATCAGCTTCTACATGATGAAAGAAGAATCAAGAGGGAATAAAAGAACAACACACAGCTCTCAGGGTCAAATCTAAGTTCTGACAATGTCACTGGCATACCATACACTCTGGCCCAGAGACAGACTGGATGTAAACTTGAGTAATGAAAAGTAACTTTAATTAAACTCTCCAACTGCTTCTAAGTCTGATGAACTTCAAAATGTACTTGCTCACCAAGTTAGGGTCTCTCCGAGTGGTAATCCTTTCTTATTAATCTTTGACAAACTATTAAATTTCCCATTTTTCCCCTGACCAATGGTAGAATGTCCTCTCTCCTTATGATTTACAAGTCGTCTCAGAAATTAGAAAATGATGTACAGCTAGTGCAATTCATTTTAATAGGAATTTGAATGGCTTCTCTTTCCCTTTTTCAAAATACAATATCCTGAATTGTCCTCTTCGTCCATGTGATAAATAACTTGAGTGCAGAAAATGAAGAATTTTTAAATGGCAAGATAAAAGGCATTATTCTGTATTCTCTTGTTTATGAAAGGGCTGCTCTTTGAAGTGAGAAAAGCCGTGGTCCTGCTGTGTTTCCACCTGCAAAACTCCTATAAAATCTAATAGAACTTAGAGGGGTACATAAGCCAGAGTATGAAACCTAATTTCCATCCCAGTTCATTTGATTTCCTAAAATTACATCAACAGCAAAATCAGATAGATGGTAGACACTGGTTTCATGAGGTTTCTAATAGGCAAAACTCTTATTTCAGTATTTAAAGAAAAATTACCACCCTGTAATTCAGTCACGGGTCTATCAGGGCCTATTTCTGTCAACTCCCTTCATTTGCCAATAGGCATAACCAGCACAACCTGCTAACTACCCTATCACATATTTTAGATAATTTAAGAAGAAAAAAATGATATTCATTAAGATGCAATATAAATCCAGAAGTACAAAAATCACAAGAAAATCCACATATCAGAAACCAAAATAACTTAATCATTAAATTCAATTTTCCACTCACTGCATCTAAGATGAGCCACAGAGCAGACAGGGCATGTGTGTTTAGAACCTGGATAAGGATGATGGTGAAATGAAGTCTTTAACCCATCCATTACAACAACCCTTTGAATCATTCCAGGGAGGCTCTACCTACATGCACTTGTGCTAACACATCTACAGATTCTGAACTTTAGAAACTCAACTTTGTTTCTCGCCAACACATTAGTTCCCACAAAGTTCATTCTAAGATCATTCAATCAAGTTAGGCTTGCTATAATTGGATTCTCCGTCTCTCCCTCCCTCCACTCTGAAAGACCAAAATGATAACGCTGAGTTCAGGCTAAAAATGGTATGCAAGTTTTGGAAGAGACCTAGGCACAAAAAAATTATATTTAGTATATTTGATGCTTGTCGATTCAACAAAAACCAGCTACAAAAGGGCTGTTCCAGAACTTTAGCAACCATCCCACCAAATTATGTCACCATATACTAAAATCTGAAAAGAGGTTTGTGTTGTTTTTTTCTTAAATGGCAAACAGAGAATATGATTGACAGCTTAATAGAAAACACAGCCCACAACATAAAAACAAAAGGTCAAGTCGTATTTTGCAAACTCCAAGATTTGTAAATCCATCCCCCCGCCCCACTTCACTAACACCTACCCTTCTCAAGAAATCACATTAAACTAAAAAACATGAGTTTTGCTCGAGGTAAGAATGACTAAAGGGAAATCTCCCTTCTGTCCTTCCAATCACACAGTAAATACAGCACAAGATTTAATTGCAGTTTATACCATCATACATCCCAGTGGGGTGGCTGAATCAGTGACGCCCTTTAACTTAGACTCCATGACCTTCTGGGTTGTGTTAATTACCCTAACCCAGAAAACAGTCCTCAGAGGGAAATGTCATCAGTGGATAACTTGTGCCATGGGGCCACTTTGATTTTTTTTTTTTTTTTTTGTCTTTCCCATTTTCGGGAAGAGTAGGCCTGGGATTTCTTTTAAAAGGTAATTTATTATGAATATACTGCATGGCTTTTGCTTTGGCAGCATATTTCTTTTTTTGAAATAAAAAAAAATAAAGAAACACACAGGCCACAGTTTAAGCCTAGAAAACATCCCTTATAGGAGGGTTTGTTAACCTTGGCACTATCAACAATTCAGGACAGATCATTCTTTGTTGTGGGGACAGTCCAATGCATTGCAGAATGTTTAGCAGCATCGTTGGTCTCTACCTACTAGAGGCTGGTAGCTCCAAGTCCTGCTGTAACAACCAAAAATGTCTCTAGACATTGCCAAATGCCCCTTTCGGAGTAAAATCACCCTAAGTTGAGAACCACTGCTTAGGGAGGGGAAAAAAAGAAAAAAAGTTCCCTTAGAATGATGAAGGTCAGCCCTGGCAAGGTCAGAGAAGTGGTACAGATCCACCCTGCCTCTGGGGTTTCAGGAGCCTGTGTCCTCATCACCAGTGAAGTCGGGAGCCACCATAAACAGGAAGCAAATCAACAGATCTTTATCTTAAAGGATCTGCCAAACTCTTTGTAATGTGCTATCTTAAAAACTAAAACTCAAAAGAGGAAAATGCCTGTGTCTGCAAAGGGGGGAAGAGAGTTGGCATTTATACATTGGGAAGAGGAAAAATCCTATGCTTCAAAACTGCTGCACTGGCAAATGCCTGATGCTGTGAGGCCTATTTTTCAAAGGGGGACTGGGGGCACAAAGAAACAGAAAAGTCAAAGTATGTTTAATGTTTATAACATCTTTTTCATCTCTTTGACATATCAATGAAGATTTTTTTTTTTTTTTTTTTTTTTTTGAGAGAGAGAAAGAGACAGGAAAAGAAAAAGTCAGTAAATCCTGCAGTAAAAATAAAGAATGAGCATAGGATGAAGTTAACCATCAGCACTTTTATGCTATCCTTAAACAAAAAGACACTGATGAAACAAATCTCTTTTAACCCTTTCACAGAAAAGGTTGCCGAATACAGTCTACCACAATGTACCATTGGAATAAAGAAGGTTCCAGTTCCATTTGGGGATATAAAAGCAAACCAAGCCTGGCAGCTTGAAAGCTAAGACCTGAGATTACATCCCTTTACGAAGAAATTAGTTACTAGGTGACAGAGCTCACATCCCAGGAAAGACGATATCTAGTTCTGACTATTAACCCCAGATTTCCCCTCCAAGTCAACATCTTTCCTGTAAGAGAATAAAGGTAGCTCTGGCAGTCACATCTTCATCCATCAATCTTAAACAACAGAGGAGACCTGAGATTAATCCTGACTTGGCTCAGGGTAATTAACACTACTCTGCTCCCCTGCTTTTGTGTGGAATATGCTAGAAAACCAATAGAGAGGATGGCAGACGTTTACTTACAGAAAGCCCAAGGGCATTTAAGTGACCAAAGCTTTTTTCCCAGGAGCCCTGGAATTTATTTTTCTTTACTTTGAACCTGCATTCCACGCTTTCTCCATGAATGAACGTGGTCTTGTTTGCTCTAAGCATTTTCCAGAATATCCCTCTGAACCATAAATCAACTCTAAGGGAAAGGTAGTGATTAATACAACAAATGGATCTTGCCATGGTAAATTTTTCATACTTGACAACTATGTCCTAGAGGAAGTATAAAAGACTCTGGCATTGCAACTTTTAACTATCCAAATGCTTGGTGATTATTCTAACAGACCCAGAAGACCCATGACAAATAGGTATTTTTCAATCTCTTGAGGAAGAAATTACTTCTGAGCACCTGAAAGCTAGTATACAGTGGTGTGTCACCCACTGAGAGAGCCCAGTCGACCACCATTCACATTTCAACACTGTTTTATTGTAAAAGAGCAACATTCAGGAAGCAACAACAACAAAAATCCTTTGGGGGAAAAAATAACTCATCAAGTATGCAATAAAACATGAACATAAGTTGAAATAGTACTGTGGGTTTCAGTGTGCTTAGCGGAATGTTTGAGGCATTACCTTCTAAGAACCATGTTGTCCAAAAACAATGGATACCAAGCACATGTGGCCAATTAAGCAACTGAAATGTCCCTTAGTAAGAACTGGGATGGGCTTACAGAGTATAATACACGTTGGATTTCAAAGACTTGGCAGGAAAAAAAGAATGTAAAATATTTCACTAATAATTTTTTATCGATTGCAGGTTGAAATGATGTTATTGAGGAGATAATGGGTTGAATAAAATAAACTATTAAATTTAATTTCACCTTTCTCTTTTTACTTTTTTAGTATGACCACTAGAAAATTTTAAATTACATGTGTGACTGACATTGATGGCTCACAGATTTCTATTCACAGCAAATTTTCTGTAAGTGCCTGACAGGAAATATTTTAGGCTCTGGCTCTGTCTATGGTGCTAAAGCAGCCATGGATAATATGTAAACAAATGAATGTGGCTATGTTCCAATATCAGTTCATCAGACAGCTGAATTTGGCCTGTGTGCCCCAGTTTGCCTACCAAGGGTCTAGAACATTAACAGTTCCCTATAAAGAGGAAGATGAACCTACCAGGTGCCTGTGATCTGAATTTGGCCAGCAAATGTGTTTTTGCATCCAGCATGGGTTTTGCACAAATCTGAACTTGAATTCCCTTTATACAGGGCATGGGTATTCCAGGTCCTCACAGTCCCCACGACTCCTGAAATCTAACTGGCCTTCTCATAATGGCCATGTGCACGAGCACTCCTGCTGCAGAGCTGCTGTCATACAAAGAGGCTCTCCAGAGAGACAGACAGTCAGAAAGTCAGAAGATGTGCATTTCTACCCAGGACTGATAAATGGTCCAAATCAAATCAATTTTGAGAATGAAACTATGGACATAATTAACAGTTATATCTGGATAACAGGCTCTAATGAGAATGCATAGTTATCTTACTGATGAAGCAGCTAGGCCTGCAAGAAGAATACTGGCCAACTTTCCCTAAGAAACCAATATAAACAACTAAGTGTTTGACAACACTTCCCCTGTAGCACATTGTATTAATGTTAAACAAACCTTTCCTCTAACATATCTAACAGGGCCAGAATCCCTTGATGTCTATACAGTGAACACTGTGCAACCAGCATTCATTTCATCTTCCCTTTGGTCGGCTTCACAAGCTCTATTTTGCCATCTCTGGAAAATAATGCTGGTTTTTGTCTCAGTGTTCACACCTTCCCTATTCAAATCATGGATTGGTGATTTTTAAAAGTTCCACCCAAGCTGGCATGAGTACACCAGGGCTCATTCTCCTACTCCTCCTACTTTTGTATATTACTGATAATTTCCATTTTTAAAAATTGATTTAAGGTCCTAGACAGACTGTAGGGACTGTAGGGTAGGGTGCAGCATGTATCTTGGTGCTAAGATAACCTCCTGCACAAATAATGGAGCTAGTTAGGATGCAACTGACACGACTTGAAACTCTGAGTCTTTTTTTTTTTTTTTTGAGATGGAGTCTTGCTCTGCTGCCCAGGCTGGAGTGAAATGGTGCAATCTCAGCTCACTGCAACCTCCACATCCCAGGTTCAAGTGATTCTCCTGCCTCAGCCTCCGGAGTAGCTGGGATTACAGGCGTGTGCCACCACAGCCAGTTAACTTTTTGTGTGTGTATTTTCAGTAGAGCCGGGGTTTCACCACGTTGGCCAGGCTGCTCTCAGACTCCTGGCCTCAGGTGATCTGCCCACCTCAGCCTCCTAAAGTGCTGGGATTAAGGGCATGAGCCAACGCGCCCAGCCCTCTGGGCCTTCTGAGAAAGTTCTTTCAAATATTCCCAGCTGTGGACAGTGAAGAGTCCACCATAATGCAGAGGCGGAATTAGGATAATGCTAACAATATGGATGGCAGAGCCCAGAAACAGAAACAGTCCCTGACAGTCTTGAGAAGCGGAAACCAACCTCACTGAGGTCAACACAAACGTTATCCTTTTCCATTTTTTTCCATTATGATACAAGCTGACTTGAGTTTCTGTTGTTACACTTGACATATGTTACTGGTGTAGACATCACCCTATCATCCTCCCCTTTCCTCCCACCTCCAACCCTCTTCTGTGTATGTGTGTAAAAAAATTATATTTACGTAGTCCCAGCTACTTGGGGGCTGAAGTGGGAGGATTACCTGAGCCCTAGAGTTTGAGGCTGCAGTGAGCCATGATCGCACCACTGCTCTCCAGCTTGACTGACAGAGTAAGACTGTCTCAAAGAAAAAAAAAAATTACACACACACATACACATGTGCACACACCCCCTCCCCAGTGGTCTGTACCTGGAGAGCACCTGAGGGGGTCTGTGTGTATAGACCACTGTGGGAAAATCATGAAAATATGTGTGCTTTTGAAGCTAAATTAAGCAGTCAGAAGCCATTTTCGAACTCTCAAGCACTCCCCTGGGCTGCCACTGCATCTGTTTCGCAGAAGCAGCTGGTGACACACTTTTTACCTCATCAGGAAGTCACTTCCCAGAGGGAAGCTAAAGCAGGCAGTGCCAGGGCAGGGACTTCACCAGAGAGCACTGCAAAGCTTCAGCAGATTTCTGCTTCTTTCCACCTTTCTTCCTCCTTAAAGTTCTGGTCGGACACGGTGGCTCATGCCTGTAATCCCAGCACTTTGAGAGGCCGAGGCAGGTGGATCACCTGAAGTCAAGAGTTCGAGACCAGCCTGGCCAACACGGCGAAACCCCGTCTCTACTAAAAGTACAAAAATTAGTCGGGCGCAGTGGCAGACGCCTGTAATTCCAACTATTCGGGAGGCTGAAGCAGGAGAATCACTTGAACCCGGGAGGCAGAGGTTGCAGCAAGCCGAGCTCGCGCCATTGCACTCCAGCCTGGGCGACAAGAGCACGACTCTGTCTCAAAAAAAAAAAATAAAGGTACTGTGCACAGTTCTGTCCCCACCACAGAACACCCTTCTTTCTCCACTCCTCAGGAAACATGACTTTCTTCACTCAACTTGAAACACTAATCCTGATAAATCAGACTAGCGATTGTGCCAACGTAACAGGGAAGTCTCTGGCATGGAGGCAACTTGGACGCCATCAAGAACTAGCACCAACCTCTAACCCAGCCAAGGCACCGAGAAGTATCCTTGGGAAACTCCCCAAGTTCTTGTACCTAGTAACCTTCAAATAAAAATTCCCTATCCTCTACTCAGGGTATTTTTGATCCACAGAATTTTTTTGTTGTTTGTTTTTTGTCTTTATCTTTGAAATTGGAGCTGCAATAACATGTCACCTGTCTTCAACTCACCTGGAAAACCTACCAACTTCCAGAAAACTGGCTCTATGAAAAAACATACCAAATCAGCTTAAAATCAGTAATACATCTGTCACCGTCCTACCCTCCCACCCCACAACGAGCCGATGGACATAGTCACAACAATATTTATTCAGCAATTAGAATTTTCCAGGCACTGGTCTAAGCACTGTACCACAGAGTCTTTATTTTTCACTATATTTCCATTATTAGATCCGTAAGATAGATGAGGAAACTGAGGCACAGAGTTTAAATTACCTTCCAGGTACACAGCTAGGAAGTTAGCAGGGTTGGAATTCATACCCACCCCAGTCTGGCTTTAGTGTCCATCCTCTTACCTGTGATAGCGCAGCATCTCCCAAATTCAGAATTCAACCCCTTGAACAATAAAATAAATACACTTACGGTTCTGGGGGAAGATGTTATGTCCACACTCTCAAGGGGGTAGTGAATAACTCCCAACTCCTGATGTGTGAGCTGCACATAGTGACTTTCCTACAAGGACTACAGTATGGTGGGGGGCAAACTTACAGTGAAGAAATCTAACAGACATTAAGTCAGTCCAGGAGATCAAGGTCATAAATTGTGTTGAAAGCAAGTACTCTTGATAGGATGTGATCAAAATGGCACTTTACCTGTGTTATCTTCTACCTCAAAACCTATAAGCCCCGTGTAATTATGAGGAAAACATTAGGTAAATCTAAATTGAAGGACATTCAATATGAATGAAATATCTGACCAGTACTCAACATTGTCAAGGTCATTAAGAACAAGGAACGTCTGAGAAACTGTCATAGTCCAGCAGAACCAAAGGAGACCATGATGACTAGATGCAATGTGGCATCTTGTATGGGAGCTTGGAACAGAAAGGACATTAGGTAGAACTAAGGCTATCTGAATAGCCAAGGTTTCGGGTTCTAGTAATGACGAGAACTCTGCTCAGGAACGGAAGGCTGGCTTTGTACTGTACAGATTATGAACTTTAATCAAAATGTATCAATTTTGGTTCTTTACTGGTGATAAATGTACCAACCTGATGTAAATGGTTAACAATAGAAAAAACTAGATTTGGGGTATATGGGAACTCTTTATTTTCATAACAGAATTTCACAATACCATTGGAAAGACAGTTTATTCCTATAAGAGGTAAGTCATGCAATTATCATAATAGTATTTCACAATACTATTATGAAAATAGCAGAGTTCTGTAAATCAAAAACTACTTCAAAATAAAATTTTTTAAAAAATGTTTATGTCCCTAACATGTGGAGAGAAGGTGAAAAAGACCAAGAAACCCTCAAGGTTTCAGGTTCTAGTAAAGACGAGAACTCTGCTCAGGAACGGAAGGCTGGCTCTGTACTGCACAGCTCTACCCCATTAACAGGAGCCCAAAGACTCACCATGCCTCTGGTCTGTTCTCTCTCCTTCCTTTTCTACTTGCTGCTCATCCACAAAAGCAGAACATTTCATTCATTAGTCAAGCCCTTGTCTCCAACTCTTGAGTTATCAGATTGGCTGTTTTTGAGCCAACTTTTATTGGAAGATGATACAGATGAAAAGACAAGACCTTCACTAACGGTCTCTTCCAAAGGTAAAGGTGAAAAGATTCAAAATAACTCAAAGGGTTTAAAAAAAAAAAAAAAAAAAAAAAAACAAGAAGAAACAACAGCACTTTGAATGCCTGATGAGGGTGGTAAAGTACAGGCTCTTTAAAATGCAAAGTGACTGTGAAAAAATTTTTATTTCTTTCAGGGAAATATTTTGGATATAAGTCTCAGAGGAAGCATAGTGAGTTGGCAAGTGATTTTGATTTGATACACATTACACTGATGAAGTAATTTCGTGCCTGATATTACTGTCCATACCCTAAAAGCCCTTCTTAACCTACCAAAAGCATTAACTAGTTGTCATTTACTGTCACATATGGCATTTTGGTAGGAACCTATATAGCGGTGAAGTGTGTGGGGGGGGGAAGGGATCCTAACATGTTGAGTGGATATTTTAGCATTTATAGCTACAGTTGTATCTATTTGCTTTCTACAATCATCTGAAGTGTTTCTTTCCTACATCACAGCTAATAAACTCTTTAAAAGCTCCCCATGATACTGGGCAGGGTTAATCTTTGTAGGAAGACAGTTTAATCCTATAAGAGATAATTTATGCAACTGTCTGTATTAAAATGCAGACAAGCATTTTAAGAATGAAGAAAAAATTATTCAACCATAACTGTCTCAACAGTATTACTATATGCTTGGATTCAGTAGACAGACTCAAATATCTCTCTGTCTTCTTTAATTTTATGCTGGGAAGAATGGTCCATTAATCTGGTTTTCCAAAATTTCATCCTCATCCTTCTTTTTTTCATTTTTTTCTCCCTCTCTCCCACTCTTCTCATCCCTCCTTCATCTTTCCTTCTTTTTGACATGAAAAATGAAGAGTTGAGGATCAGGTAACCCAGGAGGGGAAACTGAGGGTGCTGTCAAGCCTCCTTCCCCACACCACACCCTGGGCAGTCAGCACTATCTAACACCAACATACAACCTCAGGACTCGGCTTTACAACTCAACTTAAGCACAGAGCTCTAATGAGGTACTTGTAATCAATGGCACCACATGGAAAACCTAGTTCCATACCTGAAAAACCAAAAACCTTGATTTACAAAGGAAGGCAGGGGTGGGGGGATAAATGACTCCAGGCTTGTGACAACACAAAAACTGAAAGAACCCAGCCTCCCTGTTCTTCTCACACCCGTGCCTCTCCACAGAAAGGAGCCTTTGTTTCACAGAGTGATGTTTGTATCAACATTTTTTTCTTTGTTATTAAAGAAAAAGGTTACTAACATTTAGTATACACCTAAGACCAATGTGCCTCCCATAATTACCTTATTTCATGAAGTCAGACACCAATGATTTTAAGACTCAGCCCCAACTCAGCGGTGTTCAAATATGGGGGGGGGAAACCCCGACAATTTTCAAACATTACTCAATGAAAAGTATATTCCAATTTCAGAGGTATTAAAATGTGAAGAAGAAATTTCTGCATCAATGAGACCTGTTAAATGGTTTAATCCTTAAGGGGAGCTACAACACAGTAAGCATCATTTCTATGTTTCACAGATCATGGAAACCTGGCTCAAAGAGCTCATGATAAACATCTCAGCTCCTGGGAGGAATACGAACATTTCTGTGCTTGTTGGCCTCTAACAACCTCGCAGAACCGGGAGCGGCTCGACCTTTTCCTACAGTCCCTCATTTGATTTCTTATTTCCAAATACATAGAGCTGAATCCAACAACTAACCCTTCACTTGGGAGAAAACAGATGAACACAATGGTTTCATGAAAACATACGGAGTAAGCCAATAACTGCCATTCAGCCTCTACAGATTTTGAGGTGTCTAGTATGTGCCACCACCAGGCCTTGGGTTAAGCCAGAAAAGATAGTGAAGAGAGAAACAAAATCTTGCCTTGTGTCTGGTAAGACAGACAAAAACAATAAAGTTAACAGCAACAATATAAACACATTAAGGCAAGCAACCTCTGGAGAGGCCACACTAAAGAATCGACACGAAATCTATGACCTAAAAAGACAGAAGGATTCATCCACAAAAGGAAGCAAAGAGAATCCTGCACACAAGGGTAAAGGTGTGGGCAACAAACACAAAGGGGCAATCCCCTCCCCGCCATGCTGTCCTATAACCCTTGCCACAATGGTCAACTTGCACAGAGCGCGACACAGCATCGTGCAGACTTTGTCCTTCCTAGGCAGCTACTGTCTCGAGGAACCAAGTGCTGCCCACTCAGGCTCTGGAGCTGGCAGCTCTCCGCTCTCCTGGCTCCTGAGTGCTCTTTAATCACCCCAGGAGTCACAGCTGTTATTTATTACATTCCTCTTTGGTTTTGAGTCATATAAGATGAAAACATATCAATAATCTTTGCTGCAGGGCAAGTTTCTACAATCTCTTTTTCTATCTCTGCAGCCAAGATTAAAGGGGATGCTGAGGAAACCTAACAAGTTATCTGAGTCTGGACTACTGGATTAACAGCACCTACCATCAGCCTCCCAGGTCATCTGTCTCTTTAATCTTGCTCAATAGACAACATTTGGGAAAAGCTCCCTTGACTCCTAGAGACATTATTTTCCGTTAGAAGCTATGAGGACGTCCCCTCTGGTCATCAAATTTAATGGGATGATTATTAAAGGGAATTTGCTAATATTAATGCCCACTTTCAACTTGAGGGCCTGAGCTACAAATTTCTCCCCATTTTGGCTGGTGGGGAACGGGCCAAGGACAAAATCTTAATAAAGTTAAAGAAGTATCTGCTGCTGTTCAATTATTTAATATGTCATGTACGGCAAAGGTAGTGATGCATTATCTACCCAAAGATATGATTACACTCAAAGCCATACGAACTTTTACTATGCAGAGGCCACTTATAATGGGGGTGGGGAGACACCGTATATACAAAGTTCTAAATTACAATAGTAATCAATAACCTTAAAAATTTTTGTTTTTCTGTTTTGTTATTAAAATAAAATAAAATAAAATAAAAGTTTTGTTATTAAAAATAACAAAAACAGCTGGTATATACTAAGCACTTATGCCAACCAGGCGCGTCTGGATTTTGTCATTTAATCTCTCAACATGTGAAGGAAGATATTATTCCCACTTACTTTTTTTTTTTGAGATGGAGTCTCGCCCTGTCACCCAGGCTGGAGTACAGTGGCGCCATCTCGGCTCACTGCAACCTCCGCCTCTCTGGTTCAAGCGATTCTCCTGCCTCAGCCTTCTGAGCAGCTGGGATTACAGGTACCTGCCACCATGCCCAGCTAATTTTTGTATTTGTAGTAGAGATGGGGTTTCACCATGTTTGTCAGGCTGGTCTTGAACTCCTGACCTCAGATGATCAGCCCGCCTCGGCCTCTGAAAGTGCTGGGATTACAGGTGTGAGCCATCACGCCCGGACTATTCCCGCCTACTTCTTACAGAAAAAAAAAGTAAGATTTAGTGAGGTTACTAATTCTTGACCTTCACAGCCTGTGCTCTTAAGCCCTATACCACAACAAAGAAATGCAGCACAGTGTTCAAGTCCATGAGCAACAGACTCAGATGACCATGACCAAAACCCCAGCCCCACTACTTATTAGTTGCATGACCTTTGAAAAGCTATTTATTCTAAGCCTCAGTTCCTTCATCTGTAAAATGGGATACTAAAAGAGATTAACAGATAAGGTTGGCAGGAGGATTAAATGAAACACTTGGCACCGTGTCAGGAATATATTAGGTATGCAATGAATGCTGATCATTGATACTACTGCTTCTGCTGCTACTTACTAGTAACAGTGAGGTCACTTTCCTAGTTGACTCTACACCACCAACAACTTAGTATTCATTTATTTTAACCACTCATATTATGACTAAGTAAGCCCAAATACCATCATTAATATAATATGAACCGGAAGTTATAGAGTATAAAATACACCTAATTCCTTTCTTATTCTCAGGCGGGAGACTGACTCTATCCACAGATAAGTTCCCACAGTTGAAGACCAATTCAGGGAACAAAAACAGCAGCTTTTAAATGAACATCTTCAGTACAACCTGATGAATTTACTCATTTTTCAGAGTACACAACCTGTAGATTATGGTTAAAATGCATAAGGGAATGTTCCATGTTTTAAAGATGTTTGCATATTCAACTTGTAAGCAGCAATCTGCTCTGGTGTAAGCAAAGCATGCTATCACTGACGTCTTATATTTCAATTTTCTTTACACCAAAACAACAAAATATTTAAACAGTTAACATCTGCTCAAAGACCTAAGAGATGAAAGACTTCGGAAGGCATGGGCGGTATGTTGACTACTGAAAAAGTCAAATTACATAGGGGCCAGATTTTTGAAAGCCTGACCTATTGTGTCAGAAAAGGAGAGCCAAATGCCAGAAAATATATGGAGGGAAAACCAAAACCATAAACAATCTGAGAATATTTAAATGAACAGATGGCAACAGAAAAATAAAGACAAGAAGATTTTTAAAAATAATAGTAATTCTAACACACCCTTAAGAAAGAAAGAGACCCCGCCCTACACACAAGTCCATAATAATTAATCATACAAATTCTATTCTGATTTTTTTTTAAAGCAAAATGGAGATGGGGATGGGAACCCATGAAAGTAATGGGAAAGAGAGAATTTAGATAAAAGCATTCATGCAAAATGGCCTTCTGTGCTCAAGTCAAGGCAGTTGGGCAAAAGAAACAGAAAAGTTAGCCTGTCTCCAACACTCAACAGATATGCCAAAATCTGTGACATTAACTTCCAGGGATGTCACTTCCTCTACAGAAAAATCACTTTGCTCCAACAAGATATTTGGTGGAAACAACTTCAATATGCCGTGGAAAAACTTCAGGCTAGTTCTAATTGAATAATCAAAAAGATGTTTATTTCTGTATGGCAGGGAGAAACAGAGAACAGATGATCCTCACAGTGTCTTTTTCACCACCTAGCCAAACTTAGAATTAATTTTGGTCCTTTTAGTTCAAGGAAACTGGCAAAGGGTGGAGGCAGTGGCCAGAAAAAAAACAACAAGTAGACAGCATCCAGAAAGCTGTACTGGACAGGACTTCTGTCAATTTGCAGGTTAAGGCTTTGGTTGGTAAGAATAGCTTATTATTATTACTTTTTTTTATCAATAGCTTCTTGTGTCTCTTTCCCCAGTGCATTGAGTATTTTTTGATAGAAAGGAACATAAATATAAGTCAAATAAATACAATAAGGAATTGACTCAAATAATTCAAAAATTTAAGGTACAAAGCTCGAGATACAGCTGGTTCAGGTATCGTCACAGCTCTGGTTCTCTTTCTACCTTCCAGGCCAACAAGTTGCCTTCGCAAAGCCAAAACTGCAGCATACTCTTCTTTGGATGAGAAACGCATGCAAAAGAAGATAAATTCTGTTTGGGAGGGGACTAGCAAACTCAGAAAAGATGCTCACTAGCCTTGCTTGAGACACATAACCAGTCTTGAAACCACCACTTTGGCTAAGTACACCACAAACCCAGGTGACATATCCATTCAAGTGAAAGAGACCGGGCTGGGTAAGTGGTCCACTCCCATTCTGGTCACAGTGACAGACAGCCGCACTAGAACTGCCAGAAGCAGGGATGATAGGAACCGATGGGCTGGACCAATAAAGAGACAAATCCTGACATGCATCCGATATTCACAATCATTCACTGAACCTTAGAGACCTTTCCTCCACATGTTTTTATTTCCTATCTTATATTTCTTGTGCCACTCTCAAAGCCTTTCTATTTAAGAATGATAGTTTTCTATTGATTTAGTTTTCTATTTAAGAATGAATGCCAAGCTGTGGGCTGGAAGAAGATTACAGGCTCACGCCTGTAATCCCAGCACTATGGGAGGCCAAAGTGGGCAGATCATGAGGTCAGGAGATCAAGACTATCCTGGCCAACCTCCTGGCCAACATGGTGAAACCCCGTCTCCACTGCAATACAAAAAATTAGCTGGGCATTGCAGCACACGCCTATAGTCCTAGTTACTTGGGAGGCTGAGACAAGGGAATCGCTTGAACCCAGGAGGCGGAGGTTGCAGTGAGGAGATCACGCCACTGCACTCCAGCCTGGCGACCGAGCGAGACTCCATCTCAAAGAAAGGAAAAAAAAAAAAAAAGCCGGGCGCAATGGCTCAAGCCTGTAATCCCAGCACTTTGGGAGGCCGAGACAGGCGGATCACAAGGTCAGGAGATTGAGACCATCCTGGCTAACACGGTGAAACCCCGTCTCTATTAAAAAATACAAAAAACTAGCTGGGCGAGGTGGCAGGCACCTGTAGTCCCAGCTACTAGGGAGGCTGCAGGAGAATGGCATAAACCCGGGAGGCGGAGCTTGCAGTGAGCTGAGATCTAGCCACTGCACTCCAGCCTGGGCGACAGAGCAAGACTCCGTCTCAAAAAAAAAAAAAGTTCTGTCTTCCATGGGAAACAGAACTAAGAAAAACATGACATAGCACACCTGAGACATGAACCCAAATTCCTGAATTCATTGATGGAATGGGCCAAGAGCTGAGAAGAATGTGGCGTAGGTCAATGTGAGCCCACTAAGTGTAGGCTCAAGGGAGAAGTAAAGCCATTTAGGAGGCCAAGGAGGTAAAACTTCTTGAGCCCAGGGGTCTGACACCAGCCTGGACAACACAGTGAGTTCCTATCTCCACAAAAAACTTAAAAATATTAGCTGGGCCTGGTGGCGCACACCTGTAGTCCCAGCTACGGAGGGGTATCGGGGATAGGTGCCTGCAGAGCTGAGGTGGGAGGATAACTTACGCCCGGGAAGTCAAGGCTACAACGAGTTGTGACGGCACCACTGCACTCAGCCTGGGTGACAGAAGAACTGGTCCTTCCCCCCTCGCTCCCCACAACTCCCCACCTCAAGAAAGAAGTAAAGACACAAAGTCATGTGCCTGCCAGAGTCCCCTTTGGTGACGCTACACCAACTATAAGACTACAGATCTCTCATCTTCCATGCTCCCCTAAAAACTTCTGTACTCTGAGGTCACAGCAACCCAAGCAAAAAGGGAAGCTCTAACAAGTGAGGCATTCCAGTGTGTAGAACTAAAGATCCTACTTATTTATTATACAGGAAGATGTATTCAACATGTACCTTTCTGCCTTCTATTTCTCTTAAAACTCTGCAAATCATTAACAAAATTTAAAATAAATTCACTAATAAATGATACCTCTGAAAGCAAAAGAGGACCTTAAACAACATCCGAACTAGCACAGACACTTGTAGTTTATAGATGTCACTGAATAAATATTATAAGTTTATTAGAAATAGGCTGGGCCCGATGGCTCATGCCTATAATCCCAGCACTTTGGGAATCCGAGCTGGGCGGATCACCTGAGGTCAGGAGTTTGAGGCCAGTCTGGTCAATACGGTGAAACCCTGTGTCTACCGAAAATATAAACATTAGCCAGGCGTGGTGACACATGTCTGTAACGCCAGCTACTCAGGAGGCTGAGGCAGGAGAATCACTTGAAACCGGGAGGCAGAGGTTGCAGTTACCCAAGATCCTGCCACTGCGCACCAGCCTGGGCAACAGAGCAAGATTCCGTCTCAAAAAAAGTAGGTAAATAAAGTTATTAGAAATATAGTATCTGAAACAGTTACAAATACGTACCCAACAACTCTTGCTTCAAACAGGTTATCTAAGTAAAAGAATCATTTTGGTTCCTAAAGTCACTTGGTAAGTTTGACTCAAAGGCTAGGACAACAGGCCTCAAGAAACTTACCTTTGCAACAGAAAATTATTTCCCAGACTCTGTGCAAGCAAGTCTAAATGACAAATCTAAGAAACAATACATTGTAAATACCTGAGATAAATGCTGACTTTGTTTTTCCAGCCCACTGAGAAAGGACAGTTTCTTGCTTCCCAAAACTATTCTCAAAGCTTCAGCTCTAATAGCTTAGGATCAATTATATATAAATACATGTACAGAAGTCAAGTCAAGTAATAAAAATTATACCATACTTTTTCCCCGTTTCATTAATAATTTGGCAACACGGCAACCATTGATTAGACTATTGTTTTAAAGCGTTAACCAACACCTTTATCTTAACCACAGTAAAAAGAAAAAGGAGGTGCTGACTGATAATTCATTTTAACTATGAATATCCTTGCTAACATACAACAGATCAAAAACTCAGATTTCATATACACTTTAATCTTATCAATATTCAAAAAAGTATCAACAAATCAATCCTTGTACCTACCTATGTCACAGATGAATGACTTGTTCAGACATATTTTCCTAGATGAAATAATTAAATCACAATGTGAGTAACTGAATTTCAGGAAAAAAAATTACCAAACCAAAAAAAAAAATCACAGGAGCCAAAGAATTTAAGATGAAAGGGATTCTGAGACTGAAAAGTTATCTTGTAATGCTTCGGTGAAGCTATTTGTGGAACCAAGGGTAAAGTAAATAGCTATAAAGTTCTGCTTCAGTACTTCCTCATGTGTATACATAGGGAAAGTATACATCTATAACCTTATACACGAACTTAGCCAAGAAGCAAAACACATCAGCAGCAACTCTGCTTTCCATGGTTCTTCTAACTCCAAAAGCTCTAATAAACTCACAATTGATGTTTTCAGTAAAACAGTACATGGTCTGAGTTTTGTCATGAACTCTGGTTTTAATCCAAACCACTGGACTAAAACATTTTTGTTCAATTCCAAGTTTGTAATAAATAGGTGCCCAAGATAGTGATGAAGGCAAGATGGCGTTCCTAAAGTACCCTGTGCTTAAGGAAGGGACAGACGGAGAAGAGAAGGCAACAACTCGAATGGTTCACCACCCCAGCAAGTCCAGCAACATTAGGGGACAAAGACTTTCTAAATTAACAGAAAATCCATCTAGCCTCAGGGTTCCTCCAGTACAAGTGTGAGATGGGGAGAGGGCAGTCACCCTCTGTACTCCGCTGCCCACGACAGACACGGCTAAGTGATCACACCAGTCTACCCCACCGAGATAGGTACAGCCTGTGAACTCCGCAAAGCAGGGAGAAACCAGCCACTGGAATAAGCACATTAGCTGAAGCCCACGGCCATGCTGACCCTGATGGTACCAGGAAACAGCTGCTGAAAATGAAGCACTAAATCATGTGATGTACAAGATCTCAACCAGGACAGGATATGCCAGTTGTGGAAATTCACTCCATGCACAAAATTGACTGTCCCCAGATTAGAGGACTAGATTTTAGCGATTATTCTCATCTCACCTCACTCACAACAGAAGCCTCAAATCACAATCAACTCGTGAAACAAAGCACCTCCAAAGCAAGAAGTTGTCATTACCTGTGAGTAAATTTCCATTACCATATACAAACACTTAGAGTTTCAGAACTCTTCATCCTTTTCAAATAAAATACTTATTTAAATACAGATACATTGATCTATAGATACATCAGATCACGGAAAGAAAGACTATCCATATAAAGTACTGAATGCAAAGCACTGAAGGGTCCAATGAAGGAAGAATGCTATTTTTGTCGTCATTGTTCCAGTAACACTTTATGCTGCACTACTGTAGCAATTATAGCACTATATTTATACTTACCCATTTGTGTGTTGGTCTATTCAACTAGTATGAATTTCTGTAAGGGCAAGAAGTACGTCTTAATCATCTCTGTATTATGAGAAACTAGAGGCTAGGCACACTCGCTCATGCCTGTAATCCTAACACTTTGAGAGGCTGAGGCTGGTGGATCACTCGAGACCAGGACCAGGAGTTTGAGACCAGCCTGGGCAACATAGGGAGACCCTGTCTGTACAAAAAAATTTAAAAATTAGCCGGGCATTGTGGCATGCACCCATGGTTTCTGCTACTCAAGAGGCTGAGGTGGGAGGATCACCTGAGCCCGAGACGTCAAGGCTACAGTGAGCTGAGATCCTGCTACTGCACTCCAGTGTAGGTGACAGACTGAAAGCCTTCAAATAAAGAAAATAAAAGAGAAGAAAAGGAGAACAGAAACTAGACATACCAGTGCTCAATAATGATTGTTAAATGTAAGAAGAAAGTATTAAGAAACAGCACCTAAACATAAGGAAAGACATGCAAAATAACACAGAACAGCAACAATGACTAAGTCCCAAAGTGAGAATTTGTCACCCAGGGTAGGGAACCAGTCTTGGTAAGAGGAGTCTTCATCTAGAAAAGGGTTCAGCAAACTAGAGCCAAATTCAGGTCTCTGTTATTTCTAATCAAAAGTGACCAATTGTTTAGTTATTGTCTATGGATGCTTTCATGTGGCAGAACTGAACAGCTACAACAAAAACTACATGACTCACAAAGTAAAACAAAAAAACATTAACCATGTGTCTCTTTTTTTTTTTTTTTGAGACGGAGTCTCGCTCTGTCGCCCAGGCTGGAGTGCAGTGGCTGGATCTCAGCTCACTGCAAGCTCCACCTCCCAGGTTCACACCATTCTCCTGGCTCAGCCTCCCGAGTAGCTGGGACTACAGGCGCCCGCCACCTCACCCGGCTAGTTTTTTGTATTTTTTAGTAGTGATGGGGTTTCACCATGTTAGCCAGGATGGTCTCGATCTCCTGACCTCGTGATTCGCCCGTCTCGGCCTCCCAAACTGCTGGGATTACAGGCTTGAGCCACCGCGCCCGGCCAACCATGTGTCTCTTTATAGGACAAAAACATTTGCAACCTCTGGTCTAGAACAAACAGTAGCTAGAACTACAGTGATCTGTGAACTTGCATTGAAAAAGAAATAATCTTTATTTTCAACAATATCAAACTGGTTGTTAATTCAGCATTTAGCAATTCCTTCAATTTACCAATGTAGGAAAACCCACAGTAACTATTAGCAATACTTGAGAATTTGTCATCATGAGAAATCACTCACATTACAGTTGCTGCAGGTATCTCAAAATGTCACAGGCACTCATGACAACTTTAATATTATGATAGTTGTTATACCTGCTACTAGATCTTGTAATGTGTTAATAAAATGTTCATGCATTGCCAATCACAAATTTTAATATTTTGATAACTCAATAAAATTATTTCCCTCTGTAACCCTGTGTACTCTGGTTGAGAAGTGAAACATATTTATTATATATCTAATATATTGTCCTAGACACCTGATCGTCTTCCAAATACACAGGAATGAAAAGTGAATCTCTGCTTCGACACTTAGAAGACACCATGAAGCACCCGTTGATGCTGAAAACAAGTCTCAACCATGGGAATAAATCACTGTTAAACAGGCGAAGAGAAAGAAGTTGGCCGTTTGTCCTTTGAGGACAGGAAGACACAAGCAAAAGGAGGCTCTCAAACTGGGAGCTACTGTCAAACTAGGAACACTCTGAATACTGCTACAAATCCTTTATTTTCCTTAGACAAACTCACAAGTTTGTCCGAGACAGCAGGAGCCATCTTCAAGAAAAAAAAAAAAAGGACACCAGTGGAGATGATATCCTTGAGGGAATAAATGGCCTAATTTCAAGAATTTTAACAGGTCTCCAGTGGGTAACGAGGGGTATCACTAAAGCCATTGTGATCACAAATGCCTACCTAAGAAGGTAATTCTCATATAAACGGAAACTGTTTTACAGTCCATCAAGTCAATAAATCGGCCTTTTAAGAAGTTTTTAAGAACAAATTGACTTTAACAACTCCATAGGAACCATTGTGAGATAATTGTGTCCATCATACTAAAATTAAAGGCTTCCAATAAGGTATGAACATTAAGGTCTGGGGTCAATGATCAAGCATTTATGGGCTTCCCAGAAGGACCTAATAAAGCGGACTATGGTGATTCAGTAACTGTCTGTACTGTCCCGCATTACTTAGGGGCTCTTTACTTCACACATCACTGAAAAGCGAAACTAATGATACCACTCGGAATCTTTACCATTTCAAACGCCAATGAGATCACCCATCCACTAAAACTAAGCACAGCAAAGTTTTTCAAACACAGGCAACGTGATGCTACCAAAGTTGCCTTAGATTCATTCAGGGAAAAGGCAGGAAAGGAAGTAACCGCATAAATTAAATAATTCCTGCTATGGAGTTTTTCTTGTTTCTGGATTCTTTCCAGAGTAATTATCCTTAATCATTTACAGGAAATACAAATGAACATTAAAAGGCCATCAGGAATTATTCATCCCCATAATTCCTTCTTTATCAATCACTTTATTTGGGGTTGGGGTGGAGAGAAGAAAAGACACATTTTTCAACTCAACATTAAGTATTAATATTTGCTTCTTAGGTTAAATAACTATTTTTTTGCACATAAAGGATTCAGCTTTGGAGAAATATAAGCGATTCTTTTAGCCTATGTTATGAAGAGCTTTTGAAGGAGGACACCAGATCACTAACTATTTCCCCTTTTGGGATAAATGTTAAAAACCAAAACTGCGTTTTGCTTAGAAAAACTGGCACTTAGACATGGGAGGTCATGGTGATAATTCAGAAGACATCTGTTTTCTCTTTGTATTTAAGCAGTTACGGTGCGTAAGGCTTCTATCCCCAGTGGGACATTTCAAAGACACAATGCTAATATTCCTCAAACTTAGCATATTCTAAATCTACACGATGTAATCAGAGAATGATCATTTAAAGATACATTAGTTTCAAAACTTGATAGGCATATGTCATTTCTGGTGTCTTAAAAAAATCATGAGACATAAGTATAAAAATAGAACCACAAAGGTAAAATTAGGTCTTTTCTCCAAAAATAATACTCCTACCTGTTTCTGACACTATCAGTGATACAAACCCAGTCTGGGGGTGGATTTCTTTCCTCTTTTCTAACTCTTCACTTTGTTGACTCTCCAACCACCCTTGAATTCCTATAAATAGTTACAATAACCAGCCTGGCTGTTTAAACATTTTTCTTAAGGCCCTCTGAAGATAAAGAACCATAACTGGTGACCAACTGATGAAATAACTCATGAGGCTCAAGGTATCAAGTCAAGCCACGGCCAAATACAGTACTAAGTCAAGTTTATTCATATCATGTGCTTGCCATGCCGTGAAGTAAGCCCAAGCCACAATCTATGTTCTTTTCTCAGATTAAAAACTAGGAACAATCAAGGAAGAAAAATAAATTTAATTTTTTAGAAGCTAAAGTGTCCACTGGCCAATGCAAATCAACCTCTTTTAATTTCTGAACCACCACCATAACAGGCACATCTGACATTACCTATTCTATCCTCCAAAGTTTATGGGGGAAAATATGTTTGTTTTTATTTCTATAGTAAATGATTAGAAAAAAGCCAGAGGCATGTGTATAACTTGGAAAACTCACATATGATGTTCATTTAAGGTGGCTTTTATTTATAAGTCTAATTAGTAGTTGTCACTTCCTGTTTAGAGAGGGGACTACAGAAAAAGTGTGACTGGGGAGAAAGGGTGGTTACTGACAGGCCCAGGGAAGTACAGGAATCCAGGGAAAGGAACAAACAGGAGAGAAGTGGCCCTACTTCCCTTAGCTGAGTGTGTATGTGTCTGTGTGTTGGAGGCATGTGTGTGACGCAGGCTATTTATTAGTGTATTATCATCATGACCCTACCTAAGTGTTCAACCCATCCTCAGGTAACTACTTATGAGTTCTCTATTGTTGTCAATGTGTATCTGCATTTAAAGATTTTATACTGTATTCTAAGAAGATTTATCAACATGAGTACCCTTATGCTTTTAACTCAACACAGAATTATTTTATACTTCCTATTTTACTTTCTCCCTGAACAACATCTGTTTATCAAGTGAGCACTATCATTTGAAGCCAGGTCTACAACAGCAAAATAGAGCAAGACTGATTCAAAATATAAAGCTAATTTGACCCCCCAAAAATCTGCTTTTACCAGAACATGCAACTAACGAAGATCTAAGGATTTGGGAAGGTCTTTAATTAGCCTGAATTATCCAGATAATTACATTGATTTTTGCTAAAGTCAATTCATTCTTAATTGGTGATGCTAATTATATAAATATATCTCTTCTACAATGTTCTAGATTTTTTCAAACCAAACAGTTTTCGGTTTAATTTTTCTAGATAGGTGCTAAATTGCATGTTTCATTTTACATTTGTATAAACAAACCCCTGGTGTGGACATGACCTAAAAAAGTATGTATACCTCCTGAATTGTCCTCCCTCTAAGAGGATCATTCTAAAACCCAAATACGGCAGAGGTTAATGTGCAGAACCCATACTTAATTCACAAACGTGGCTTGGAAAAATGGTTAGCAGTTGCCTGTTAGAAGCACAAGCATGGAAATTTCTGTAGCATTTCTGCATGTAATTAGCCTCTTTTTTCCCTCAGCTATTTATAAATGCATAAATATACCTGTGCTCTACGTAATGATGACAGACAGTGACAACATATTGATATACAGTGCCACTTCGTACTTGGAAATGAATATTTCATTAGCTGAGTTATCACTGCTGGGTTACGACCTTCAACTCTCTAATTTTAAATTCATCCGTTTTCAGACTATTAAGCTGTTCTTGAGCACACCACAGAAATTACAGACGGAGAGGTAAATTTTCAAGATAATTTTTAATTTCAAAAAAGGTCAAGGATATGCATACTAAATTCTTTAAAAGAATTGTAACTCATTAAGAGAGCAAATGGGTCATTTTGGTTGTTAATGATATTTGCTTCTACATGTAAAAATGGAAAGGCAGAAGAAACAGATCATGATCACTGAATGAAATTATCAAGCTCTTAATTTACCAGTGCTATGCATATGAAACTTAAAGAACAACTATGCAGATGATCAACTAACTAGATCTGGATTAAGTCTTGTGGAAGCTTAAAGTGAAACACAGATGTCGGCTTCTAACTCAGCCTCAGCATCCTCAACCACAGTACATACCCCTCCCAGAAATAAACTCTATGATTCATTTGACTCACTCACACAAACTCTCTCCCCCACCTACTTAGGTTAAGACTATGTCTTTATAGAATCAAAAATATTTACATATTATGGTGTGCATTAAGAAATAAGTATCTGAAAAAAATGAAGGAAGGGAAAATCATTAGTTGAATGACGGCTGCTTCTCGCTCAATCCAACATCACCTAACCCCATCCCCCAACCCCACCGCCACTCAGCATGTAGCCCTGCCCTTCAGATAAGCTGCTGGAAATAGGATGGCAGGCTCCTGGAAGTGTGGCCCCGCTGACATCACCAATTATTTACCTCCTTCCAAATTCTGCAGCAGTTTCTGGCTCACCCACTGCTTTTAGGTCCACAGTGTACTTTTCACCGTTCCTAGCCTTCTCTATGCAGGTTCCTCTTGCCTTTTCAGCCTCTTTAATATTGGTGTTTCTCAGGGGATATTGCTCTATAATTTTCCTTCAGTCATCTAAGCTAATTCCAAACCTCTGACCCTATCCCATGCTCAGGTTCAAATGGCCAATGGCCAGATGGACTTTTCCAACAGTACATCCAGCTAGCACCTCCAATTAACTCAGTCAATCACTGCACAGATCCCTGTCATGTCTCTACTTCAGAGTTCAAAACTTGGCATGAAGGCTCTCCACAACGAGGCCCCGATATGCAACCCAAGTTCATCTGTCTCCAGTGCCTACCTTCACATTCTTCCAGGGCTCAGGACCTCGCTGTGGACCCCCACCCATCATGAGCTATGCTATCCTGGCCTCCACCCCTTGCTCACACTTTGTCTACTGCACCAAACATGCTGCTGCCAGCTCCCCACTCCCAACCCAACTCAACGTCAATCTCAACCCTCAGCACACACCATCTGAACCCTCTTCACCCACAGCACACACATCAGCCCAGACACACAGAAATCTTCCCTGTCCACCAAGCCACACCCTAGGACACATTGTAGCTGGTTTCTATAGCAACCAATGCATTTCTGCATTATTGTAGTTATCACATGGTGATACTGTGTCAACTGGCATCTGTATCTACTCTACCCTAAATACAATGAACACTCTTTAAGAATTTTAGTTCCTAGGAATGCTTGGCATGAAGCAGATAATCAATAAATACACTTTTTTCTTTTGACACAGGGCCTGTGTCACCCAGGATGGACTGCAGTGGCGCAAACACAGCTCATTGCTGCCTCAACCTCCTGAGTTCAAGCTATCCTCCCACCGCAGCCTTCCAATTAGCTAGGACTATAGGCACACGCTAACATGTCCAACTAATTTTTATTTTTAGGTGAGACAGGGTCTTGCCATGTTGAAATATATTTTTAAAAGTGAAATACAAATGGAATAATCAACCAAACTGAGCTGGGTGTGGTGGCTCATGTCTGTAATTCCACTACTTTAGGAGGCTGAAGCAGGAGGATTGCCTGAGGCAAGGAGTTTTAGACGAGCCTGGACAACATAGTGAGTTCCCATCTCTTAAAAAAAAAGTTTTTAATTAGCCAGGCATGGTTGTGCACACCTGTAGTCCCAATTAAACTTAGGAAGCTAAGGCAGGAGGATCACTTGAGCCCAGGAGTTTGAGCCTTCAGTAAGCTATGACTGTACCACTGCACTCCAACCTGGGCAACAGAATGAGACCCTATCTCTATTTAAAAAAAAAAAAAACACGATACTTATCCAGACTCATGCAATTATTACCATGAATGAAAGAGCATACCGTAACCTTCAGCTTAAAATGAAGGATTCTAGAATGCCCCAGGTCAACTAGGTTAAATATTCCTCTTCAGTTTTCTCTTTCAGCCCTTGTTTTATCAGAGCACTCTGCCTCAATTAACATCATCAATTACTCTTGTCCTTAAAACTTCAGTTTCTGGCTCACCTAGCACTTCTGTCTAGCTGTACACTAAACGTCTTTACACACATCACATTTTAAAATCAAAGATGAGTGAAATTATATGTCCAATGTCCGTCTTTCATACCAAGTTTTGTGAAGGCAGGGTTCATCAGCCTGGCTGATGGTTCACATTCAATTTACTGACTGATTTAACACACGACTAAATTGATGTATAAAAGCATTGTCTTCATCTATTATTAAATTAGCACTGATTGGTTTGTCAAATTAGCCAAGCGATACCTTGGAAAATAAACAACATCTGACACTGAGGAGACGGTAGAAGAGATAAGTACACTCGAGTAAGCTCATCTTTAAACAAGTTTAATGCAAGCCAAAGGAAGATGGAAATATAAAGTACCTTGCCCCTGGGCCTTCAAGGTCTCAAACTCACAGTGCAGCTCTACAGTGGTGTTTCCCAATAGTTTAAAGTAGCTACACAAAATAACAACCCACAAAGTATCTCCGCTTAGACCTGGGGATTACACCCATTCAGTGAGGTTGCAATGGTCATGCCCTGCTGAGCTGAAGCTATGACAGATTTAAATCATGTTTATTAACAAAAATGGGTGAACACTGAGCCAAGATAATTGCTTGAGCCTAGGAGTTCAAGACCAGCCTAGGAAACATAGTAGTATCCCATCTCTACCATTTAAAAAAAAAAAAAAAAAAGAACTGGGCATGGTGGTACATGCCTGTGGTTCCAGCTACTCGGGAGGCTGAGGCAGGAGGATCACTTGAGCCTTGGAGGCTGAGGCTACAGTGAGCTATGATCTTGCCACTGCACTCCAGCCTACATGAGAGAGTTAAGACCCTATCTCCAAAAAAATAAAAAGGAGAGAAATTAATAAATTCTGTTAATTCAGTAATCAACATCTCATAAGTCAATTGAAAAATCAACTGTTTGTCTACATTCAGAGCTGAATAGTATCATCATACTGATAAAAACAAAACATTTGTCGACAAAATCAGAGAATCAGAGACAAATCTGGTTTGCCTGTGATTTTTGCCTCTTGTAGGAAACTCATGATAGATTCATCAAGCATTCTCTAATTTTTATTCAGTGGAAAGGTCAGGATGTAAGAAGTGATGACATGTATCCCAAATTCACTGATCCACATAACACAGAGTATTCCTCATTCGTTTCAAAAAATATATTAAATTATAAATAATCATCAAAGGACAGTTGTCAAATTGAAGTTATGTTTTTTCTCTATCATTTATTTCTAGAAAAACAGACTAAATGCTCACATACCCAGTCATCCCTCAACGTTTTATCTGAAAAGCACACACAACCAAACCTATTTTATGTGAAACACTCAGCAAATTCTATTTCATTGGCTCTTCTACTCCTAAAGGTTTACGAACTTTTGTAATGCAGGTGGAAAGATGGGAATCAATACTAAATTTCCCAACAGATTCAGCCCCAAGGCATCCCTCCTCCTACAGAGGCCATCACTGAGCCTTTCCTATCCAAATCCTTTTAATATATCCATGTGTTCCCTCAATTTTTGGCAGATACTCTCAAGTCATGCGAAATCAGCTAAGAAAACTAAAGAGACTCAAGTCAAATACTCTAAGAGCTACATAATTACAAAAATTCCTCCCCATTACCTCTAGAGGCCTGTTGTAGGAGAGCTCTAAGCTAATCATGTTTTTGTTAGCAAAATCCCATTAACTTATAATATCACACCATCAAGTACATCACCCTCAAAAACAAAGAATATGGACATAGGCACACATTTTAATTTCATGGACATTTTATCTTCCTATTTAAAGCTCATTGGCAGGAGTGCCTGAGAATTAAGTTTTTCAAATGGTTAATGAACTGAAAACAAATTCTTAGATCATGGATGCAAATTCAACTGTCTCACGGGGTGAGGCAGATCATATACATGGCTGAGTTCACAATATTATTCATCAGCAGGGACTGACTAGGAAGAGACACTGCTGTCAGGAAGGAATGCAGGCTCCCTGTTGCCCCACTCCTGATTTTACTGTTTCAATTCAGAATCTGTGCACTGTGATTTAAGGAAGATATTAATACTGACCTTTTAAATTAAAATCCCCAATTTTTAAATATTGGGAATGAATCCAAGGATGTTAAAAAACACTGGGTGAACAAATACAATATTTGTGGACTAAATGCAGCCCAATTCAGAGACGAATCCAGTTCGCCTGTGATTTAGTCACAAGCAGGAAATTCATAATGCTTCATTAAGCATTCTTGTAATTTCTTCCTGGGGGCCTAAGTGGCTGCCTGCTCCCCCCAACCCCATTCAAGTTTCTGGTATTTTCCAGCTTCATAAAGAGATCCCTCCCACAAAACAACAAAACAAAGTCTGATTGTCATTACCCAGAGCTGCTGATTAAATGACTAATTTCAAGTAACTTGTCATCACTTGATTAAACTTTATATAGTAACGCTGACTTTGTCTTATTCAGAGAAACACATTTGGGTTTCATATGTGACTTTCACGTCTGGCAATGAAGCTTTTTGGCCATGAACTTCTTACATCAACTTTTCTTAAGGTAGAGTGTCTTAGTCTGGCTTTCCCAGGAAACAGGACCCAAGACAAAGATTGAGGTACCAGTACTTTCTTTGGGAAGTGACCCAGGAAACAATAGAGGAGTAGGAAACAAGATAAGGAAGGTAGTAACTAACTCTGATCAATTATCGGCTCAAGCTGCTCACTATGCATATAAAACTTAAAGACCAACTATGCAGATGACTATCCTCCTGAAATGATTATTTTTCATCACCCATAGGATTTTACTGGACATAGATTCCCCCAGCCCTTCTGGATGGCGACATGCAGGTACCTGTGGCCCCAGAGAGCCTTTAGGGAAAGAGTTGGAAGTGCCAGCAGGCGGACAGCAAGTCAACATGCAAAAAATAAAAATGTAAGTGCTTGAAAATAAGAAAATGTGGGTGGGATATTAACAGCATCTATGCAACATCAACTTCTTGGAATACTCTACTGATACTAAACGAGAGCTAAAACAAGAAAATTTGAGAAGCTAATCTTCCTAAAGCTAAAACGTTTGGTAGGATATCTACCCTCTGAGGTGGAGCATACCTAAAGGACCATTTACATAACCTACATCCCTGCATCTTCACTGGCTGGATGGCTGCAAAAAAAGGCTCACCTTAGGGTGATATTTTAGCCCTATCTCCCTGGGGTCAAGTCATCTGTGATGTACAGTGCAAGGCACCAAGCCTGCAGCTCCCAACACTGCCACGTGTCATTAGGAAGGCAATTAGGAGCAATCAAACTCTTCCAGCCAATTACTGCCTCTCACAGGGGGGCTCACTCTTAAAAATTAGACTTGGAGTCAAAACCTACTTGTATAGCATTATATCTCCCACTTTCGTCTCCCCGAGGATTCATCTGATGCTTCCCCAGTTTGCTCAGCTTCGAGCACTCTCAAGAGAATGTACAACTCTGTGCAGCTTAATGCATTTTAATCTATGGCCAAAATGAGGTATCTCAAAAGAGCAACGTGACTGACCATGAGAAGTGTTCCGTATCTTGGAAAGTAAACTACAATTCTGCAAATTTCCCTCCCTTAGAACGTACGTGTGTGTGTATGTGTGTGTAAATCTGCCTGAAATGATTATTTTTCATCACCCTTAGGATTTTATTGTCTTTAATGCATCCTACATGACGCTGCAGGATCCAGCTCCTTCCTTCCTCCTTCCCTCCCTCTCAGACCTCACTGTCACACTATTCCTCTCTCACTTTGCTCTGCCTGCAGGGTCTTCACTCAAATGCTAGAACAAACCATGTGCTTTTCCCACCACGTGGTCCTGATACTTGTTGGTCCCTCTGCCTGGAATTCTTTCCCTGACTCATCACATGACTGGGAGACCTTCCCCTCACCATTGCCTAAAATCAGTCCTGCTGTTGTTATCTATATTCCCTCAAGGCTACAGTAGATCAGTTCTATCTACTGATGTGTTCACTAGTTCCTCATCTGACAGGCCCACTAAGATGGGTCTCAGAGTAATAGCAGGGACCAATTTGAGGCAGGAGAATAGGATCTGGGGACAGGGAACCTAAGGCTGATTCACACTGACTTCCTAGAATGAAACCAAAAGTAAAACCCCAAGGTTCCAGGCCTAAGTAACAAAAGGACCAGAAGCTAAACCCTTTGCAAACTCACCGCCACCCCGAGTTTTCTGCGTGGCAGATGGAAAATTGAAAGTATCTCTGATTAGTTGCTTTCCCCACCCAATCAGACATTTCCACAGGAGTGCAGCTTTGTAACTTCAGTTCAGCCTCTGACTGGGGGCCACTACTTCATTTACATGGCGTGAACACCAGATGGCCAATGGGAAACCTCTAGGGGGCATTTGGATCCCAGAAGATTCTATAACAGGGACCCCTGAGCTGCTGCTCAGGCCGCTCTCACCCTGTGAAGTATACTTTCATTTTCAATAAATCTCAGATTTTGTTGTTTCATTCTTTTCCTCGCTTTGCTGAGCGTTGTGTCCAATTCTTTGATCAAAACATGACAACCTGCAGTTGAGACCCTCTACCAGTAACAAAATGGGTTACAATCTCCAGTGGAGCCACAGTGCTTGGCATGGAGCAGGCCTCCAACTATCTTGTCATATGAATGAATGAATGAATGAATGAATGAATGAATGAATGAATGAATGAATGACAAGTATTGTACTAGGCACTGAAGAACCAACTCTAAGCAAAATACACTTGGTATCTGACACTCTGGAAATTTAACAGTGTCAGGGTTTAGAGTCAAATAAATGGACAAAGTAATAGAACTTCATTCACTCTGTCTTTCATTATGGGAGACTTTCTTCAGAATAAAAATATGGTGAACAGATCATGTGATGACCCTCTGCCATGTTTCACGTTATCTAGAAACAGATCAACCCTGAGTGGCCTCCCCACTCAGGGCCCATAAAATATGTTCATGTCACGTAATCCTCCTGTGTGATACCCTCCTTGACTTCTTTAAACGTCTTCCTGGATTTCCACGGTTTGGGCTGCAAATGACCCCTGGCTTTACACTACTCTTTTCTAAATGTCTCCGATTCCCTGCTAACCCTAACAGCACTGCATTTACTGTCCTGTGTTAATGAATGATAGGATTCTGTTGATCTCTCTGCACTACCGTGACAGTTGTCCCAGTCCTGGAATTAACCAATGCTTCTTGATATTCCCAGGGCCTAGAAAACATATTGCCACCTAATAGGTGCTTAATAAAGATTGCTGAAATGAAAGAGGAAAAGATCAAGATTGAAAGCTTATTTCTCTGCCTGTGCTGCACAATATGGTAGCCACTAGCCACATGTGGCTATTTAAATTTATATTTAATTTCATTCAAAATTCAGTTTCTCAGCCACACTGGCAATATTTCAAGTGCTCCATGGTCACATGTGGCAAGTAGCTGCTGTGTTAAGACAGCACAGAATAGAACACTTTCATCATTGTAGAAACTTCTATTGGACAGCACTTGGATGGATCTCTAAAAAATAAAGCTACCGAGGAAACATTTTCTTATGTATTGACTAAGAGAAACGTCATTTCCAATATTCCAGAGACACACAATTCAGTGAAATGCTTCAAATATTTATTTGAGAACTTCATATGCAATACCGAGCTAGGCCCACCAAGGATTCAAAGAAGAATGAGACTTGCACCTCGACCCCAGCAAATTTCTCAAACCAGTATGCAAAGCAAAACATATCAGTCAATAGTTAGCTACAATTCAGTGCAGAAATAGTAAACAAAGTTATACATGCATGCAATAATTAATTCAAATTAAGGGGTGTAGCAAAATAAAAAATCTGGCAACATTTAGGCAAAGAAGTGGTTTTTAAGCTACTCTTAAAGATAGGGAAGACTTTAACAGACAACAAGAAGTATAATTACACACAATTACAGAACGTGTGCAAATTAGCATTCAGATGGAGAATGTTCAAGAGTGACAAATATTCTTGGTGCTGAAGTACAAGAGAGACCATGGCAAAATATAAGGCTACAGATAATCTCAAGCAGAGAGCATTAAGAACTTAAGACGCTCCAGTTAAAAGGACAGAATTTTTTTGTGTAGTAAACTGGGTACTCCCTAATAAAGTCTAGGATAGAAAGTACTTTCCCAGTTCACTATGGATGTAGTTTCTCCTCTGAAATTTTCTGAGGCTGGGGAACTGGTCTGACCAAGGAAAAATACTTAACAACAGATACAAACGGGTTCTTACCATAAGCATAAAATGACACCCGGGATTTTTAATCTATGCGATACAACTAATTTTTTTATTCCAATAATAAGAACTTGGGGTCAAAAAAACCATCTAACCTTTGAGGAAGCAAGACAAGCTCATGGGTTTCATTCCCCCAAAGAAAAAAAAAACTGACAAAAGACTTTTGGATTGGCCAGCAGTTCCATGCCCTTAGCAAATAGTATTCTTTACACTCCAACTCACTCTTGATGCTAACATTCTGGATAAAAACTTGGGAGATATGGAGTGGTCAGACCAACCTGGCCAATGCAATGACTTATAACAGAACCTTGAATTCTTAGCCAAGACCTTTGGTGTTTGTTTTACATGGAAACGAACTATTTACATGAAGCTATTTCTAGCACTGTTCAGCATTTCCTAAGACTCAGTTTGTCTTTTAATATCAACTAAATTAACAAAAAGATGGTTTCCATTATGAGGTTAGTATTTCTCCCGTAACATTATTTTAATACGATTAAAAACATCTGCCAATATTCAGGAAATAAAGCAGGCCATGTTGTATTGCAAGCTTTGTGCTACATACAGTCTTGCAAGCTTAAAATTATTGAAAGGATTTTATTTAAGGGAACTGGTGCAGTGCTTCATGCCTGTAATCCCAGCACTTTTGGAGGCCAAGGTAGGCAGATGACTTGAGGTCAGGAGTTTGAGACCAGCCTGACCACCATGGTGAAACCCCATCTCTACTAAAAATACAAAAATTATCCGGGTGTGGTGGCGAACATCTGTAATACCAGCTACTCAGGAGACTGAGGCAGGAGAATCAATTGAAGCTGGGAGGCGGAGGTTGCAGTGAGCCAAGATCGTGCCGCTGCATTCCAGTCTGGGAGACAGAGTAAGACTGTCTCAACAACAACAACAATTTTCTTTAAGGGATAAAATGTCACACACCATCACACACAGGTACAAAAAATTAATTGGGGTTGGGCAGGAGGTCACGTGTTGGGAATGTGGAAGTATGGAAAGCACAGAAAAAGAGGTGCAACTTGAAGTGGATAGAGTGGGCATTACAAAAGTATACATTCTCCACTTCCACTTTGGGAAAAGGTCAAACACAGTGCAATCTCTGGGTCACTCAGTTGTCCATTCCCATCTTGTTTTAACTAATAACCTTTTTAAGGCTGTGTTTTCTTAACAACCCAAGAAGCTGCTCAATAGCCATACGTGGATGGGGAATGAAGCAGAGACACCAGTAAGCAAGCATCCTTCATTCCCTGCTGCCTGCATGCACTAATCCATGCAACATTCCTCTCGTGTCGATTATATTGATGCTAATTATAAAACAATGATTTTAACTTTGAAATCTCCCAGGAGAGTGTGCAGGACACATCCAGCCTTTTAAACAGAAAACAAACTGGAACAGACTTGAAATTTGCATCCAACTGAAGTTGCCAGAGTCTGTGTGGACTTCTTGTCCTCTGGTGATACTCTGGTTAGGCCGCAATTGATCTCACTGCATTTGCAAACTATTTGGACTCTTATGCAACAGCTCCAGTACCATCTCTCACATTTCATATATATAATACAGCCAGATTTTCAAGTTCCAGCAAGCAAACTCCAAATGGGGTATTTATATTCATGCAATCATCTGCAAAAATGATTAGCTGAATGCATATAAATGAATAACTACTTCTCCTGGTCCCAGGCACACATTCCCGGTGTGCTGGCCAGACTAGCATGAATGTCTCACATTCTGGGAACCCCTCAGTCATCAAACTCATCTGTACTTTGTACTTGAGAATTAACTTGATTTCTGACAAAATCTTCCTTCAATGTCATGCTTTGCTGGGTTCTATGCGGTCAACTTTGGGAAAGGATTGTAATCTCTTAGATACTCTCTAAGCCTGGAATGAATGAAAAAGTCTGGCCGGGCACGGCAGCTCACACCTGTAATCCTAGCACTTTGGGAGGCTAAGGATGATCCGAGGCCGAGGTGGTCAGATCATCCGAGGTCAGGAGTTCGAGACCAACCTGCCGAACATGGTGAAACCCCTACTTTTTGTATTAAAAATACAAAAATCAGCCAGGCCTGGTGATGCACGCCTATAATCCCAGCTACTTGGGAGGCTAAGGCAGGAGAATTGCTTGAACCTGGGGGACGGAGGCTGCAGTGAGCGGAGATCATACCACTGCACTTCAGCCTGGGTGACAGAGTGAGACTCCGTCTCAAATAAAAAAAACAAAGTCAGTGGGGAGAAGGTTTTAAATTCTTTTATTTACGTGACAATTTTTTTCCCCTAAGCATACACAGCATGCTAGGCTCTTTTTTGGGATCTCAGGATTCAGCGGTGAGTTTTGGACAAGTTCTTTATGAAACTCAATTTTCACACCTATATGATAACAGCAGTAATCATACTCTCCTCTTAGGACTGATAGGAGAAATTAAAAGACATTACTCACCTAAAACACTTTTACACAAAAGAAGTGCTCAATACATTATAACTTATCCAATAACCATGTTCAATCCCAAAAGTCTTTTATTTTGGCTACATGTATCAATCTTCCAAATCCACAGCATCCCTGAAACTTTCCACCATTTCTTTCTATCAAATTGGAATCTTTTATTATTATTACATTGCTATCAATGGTCTGTAGTTAGGTGTGTATCTTTCCTGGTCCTCTTCAGCTCAAGCAACAGATCATTTTTATTTCTCAAATATTCTACATGGTAAAATTTCATCTTCTAAGTTTCTAATTAGTAATTAACTATCACTGTATGGTCTTTGTCACTTTTTTTCTGAACAATTTCCACCGACTGCATCAATCACACACTCTTCCAAATAATTTATTGCATACATTCAACCCCTCTGCAAACCTAGCACCACCTTACCCTCTTCACCAGCTGATAACACATATACTTTCTAAGATAGGCACCTGCATGTTTTAAGTTTGGCAAACCAACATCTTATATTTCAAATGTTATCTTGTCTTTCTTGCCTTTCAAATGTTGTCTCTAAAAGTAATTCCTTCATGGTTGATCAATTCACTTATTTTCAGTCTGTATTATTATGGAGTTCCACTCATTTCTCCCATTCGTTGTGATAGAAATAACCAAATCTGAAAATCCCCGTACTGAAGGACACGGGAAAAAGTTACAGCATATTCTTTGATCTAGCAACCCTATTTTTGACCATCTCTCCTACAAAAATAAACGCACCAGCACATGAGGATGGATACTGCAGTGCTTTGGTAGTGTGAAAAAGCTGGATACAAAGTGAATGTCCATCATGAAGAAAATGTTTGAATAACATATGGTCTATCTACACAGCAGAACAGATGTAGTTATTTTTAAAAACATGGGTTTTTATGTATTGACTCAGATGGATATCTACTCTACATTGTGAAGAGAATGATGTCACCGAAGGCAAAAGCTTAAAAAAAGAAAAGAGTGTATGTACAAAGATTACAATCATTATCTCAGGGAAGTAGGCCTGGGGGAAAGGAATACAGGTTACATTATTCCTTTTTCCACTGATTGATCAGCTATAAGAAGAAAATCAATATAAATATTTTATACTTTATAAAATATAAAAATATTAATGACACAAAAAGTAGACATTACGGAAAAGAAGTAATGTGAATGAGCAGGTTGATTTGTAACACGTTTGGATAATCCTACACACACATCACCATGATTGGCAGCAACAAAGGCCAATCATTCCTCATTCAACACTAAACAGGTGATTCACAGATTCTGGTAGACAAAGCAGTCTCCAAGAACATATTTTATGCCTCCCTGCTTAACGCCCTCCCTCAACTGTATAATTTCCCAGGAAGTGCTGAGTTTGTCCCTGGGTTGGCCCCAGTGGGAATCGGCAAAGAAGGAACATGAAGATGATTCAAACAATATTCTTTTTATTTTTTTTATTTCTTTTTGAAACAGAGTGTTACTCTGTCACCCAGGATAGAGTGCAGTGGCATGATCTCGGCTCACTGCACCCTCTGCCTCTCGGGTTCAAGTGATTCTCCTACCTCAGTCTCCTGAGTAGCTGGGATTACGCATGCCTACCACCACGCCTGGCTAATTTTTGTATTTTTAGTAGAGAAAGGTTTTCACCATGTTGGCCAGGCTGGTCTCGAACTCCTGACCTCAGGTGATCTGCCACCTCGGCTCCCAAAGTGGTGGGATTACAGGCATGAGTCACCGTGCCCGGCCTGGTCATCACAATTTTCATATCTGCTCACCAAAGGCTACTATGGTTCAGGAAAGAAAACGAATGAGAGGAGATATATTTTTAAATTGCTCCAAACAAACACAGTTCACATAGGAACACATTAAGCCAAGGTAGGAAACAAGAGTTGCATAGTTACAATAATTATTTTTGGTTCCGATTTCTATCTCATCTCCAAAGTAATTTAACTGCAAAACACAAGTCAGAAGGGATGCCAAAGAATTCAAATAAAAAGTCTAAGCATTTGATGATCTGAAATGTGACTAAACACATAGAAGTCATATGTCATGGTCAGCTTGTATGGTCTAAATGAAACTCAAAGAAACACTGAAATATAGAATTAGTATGCCATTTCACTTCCATAGAAAGTTTTTTTTTTTTTTAAGATGAAAGTAAAGGACAAAAAGATAAAGCTCTCACTTTTCTGCAACTCCCCGTTTCTCTCCTCTTTGGTGCCAGAGCAAACCTGAGCTGAACATAGAGTAAGAAACTTGGCAGATTTTCTGACCTACACACAACTCTATGGGAACTGAAAGCTTCATTACCAAAAGTGTCAAAGATCCATCATATTGCATCTTATTTTTTTCTGTTCTGATTTTTTGAAGACATTGTTCTGCATAAAAAAGGCAAAAGTCTACCTTCTTTTCATTGAACTCAACTCTCCTCACCTTGCGGACCACTCCAAGTACAAAAGACGAATAGAAGGAGAAATAAAGGAGGCCAAGGCAAACGGTGAAATGTAGCTGTCTTGGGAGGGAAACAAGAGCCAGAAGAAGGGATAAGTCTATCTTCTAGTGAAAGGTAAAGAAGGAAGGGAGAAAAATCCCATCAGAAAGAATTAAGAAGCCCAAGACACAGGAAAGCTAGAACAGAAAAAGAAAGAGCACCCTTTTCCATGTCACGGAAGAAAACATTTCTTGGCAGGCAAAAATAAAACAGCTTGCTCTATGTTCCCAAATTAAAAACAAAAAACAAAAAAAAAACTTTTAATGGTATTAAAATATGAATTTGAAAATAACAATAAAAGCTATTTAATTAAAATCCTAGATAAAATTCTAACCCCTATAAATGCAATTTCCATTTTTAAGAGTCAATCTCAAATCAAAGATCATTTAAATTCTTTATGAAGCCATTTCCACAGAAAACTAGACATAATCTGCATGAAACGAGATTAAATGCAGGAAGAAAAAAGTATATGCAAAGTTGAAAAAAATTATTTAAGTAATTAGTCCCACCCCCATACAAATATATATATACATGTGTGTATATATTAAGTTGGTGCAAAAGACTGCAATTACTTTTGCACCAACCTGTGTATATTCAGTAGTTTAACATATCAAATAATTAATACTATGACCTTGTCTAATGTTTTGACTTAACTTGGGCAACAACTTTAGTTCTTCATGTGAGGAAATATAACATGAAGCTCTGTCAACTATCATCCTGTTAAGGTAGCCAATGTCTAAAAATGAACCCAATCATCCATCCCTAAATATTCATTCACCTGAAACAATGAATTGCACAAATTGAGAACCAACATATACCCCATTAACTAAGCAACTGTCATTTTCAATCTGAGCTACAATCAACACCACCCATGCTTTCCACGGCTGATATAGCACGAATCAAGGGGAAATAAAATCCATCTCACCACATTTAACAAATGGTAGGGAACACTTAAAATCCGCCCACTTTGCAATAAGGCAACTTCTGGAAATGCCTAAATAAGCTTATCAGGTCAAAAATCAGGGTCACATTTACCATGTAATAATTCTACACTCTTCCATACTATTACTATTTACTATTATTTCTTCCATGTTCTACAGCAGAGGGTTCTCTACCAAAAAGGAGTCTGCCCCTGCCTCCCCCGGGGGAAACGTGGGAACATCTGAAAACACTTTTGATTGTCTAATTGGGGAATGTTCAACTCTTTACAGTCAGAAAAAAACAAAAGGACAGTTCAAGAGTCTCATCACCATATTCACCATATTTTATTCTCTCCCCATACTCTCTACACCCAGTTTTTCCCTCCTCCCTCTTAAAATTTCATTCCAAACGTAATGTTCCTTGGTACCCTCACTGCTGAAGTCCAATCATGTGTGTTCTGGCTTGACTAAAATCTTCAATTCCTTATTACTGAAAATTCAGTTTGTAGGGGGTTTAATCCTTTCACCAAACCATTGGTGGGCAGCTAAGTGTGCTGCCACACATTTATAATCCCACCACTTTGCAAGGCTAAGGTGGGAGGATCGCTTAAGGCCAGGAGTTTGAGGCCAGCCTGGGAAACATACTGAGACTCCATCTCTATGAAAAAGAACAAATTAGCCAGGCATGGTGGCACACACCTGTAGTCCCAGCTACTCAGGAAGCTGAGGTGGAACAATCAGGAGCCCAGGAGGTCGAGGCTTTAGCGGGCTATGACTGGGCTAAAGTATACTGCACTCCAGCCTCAGCAACAGAGTAAAACCCTATATGGAAATAAAAACAAAAAAAACAAACATTTGTGGGTGACAATTCTATTATTCCCAAATTCAGTGAAAGAAAACCATCCCACACTCCCATACATTATCACCCTCTTAAGGAAGGTATTATGCAAAATTCATGTCCATAAATTTAAATGTCATTGTTTCTAGTAAACGTTTTCATATGGTGACTTGAATACATATTGTCATTACGTTAAACTAAATGGCATTTTATCCCCCAAGGAATTCTTTCATACGCAAATGCTCCATTTCCAATAAATAAAGAAGAAAGGAAAATACTTCTAACGTAAATTGGCATAGTTTTTCCTTTTACTACTTCATAGGAGGTGTGTGAATCATGTGGAACTCATCTTTTCAGACTGAAATTTCTCTGTGACCATACCTCACAACAGCAGCACAGCCCTCATAAAGGTGTGGGGAAATCATTATGATAGCAGACACTGAGCCAACTCAGGAGAATCAACCTTTCTCCTCCCCCACACCCCTCTCCCCTGTGCAAACACACCCTCCCCCACACAACCATTTTCCTCTTGCCCTCACTTTCTAATGGGACGTCTAAGTACACAGTGAAGGAGAAGTTTCCAATTGTATTGAGAGTGAACTATGAAAGGATATGAGAAGTCCTGCAGCAAAGAAACCTGCATTACTATCTTTACTTTGGCCTTTCCCAATCTTCCACGGTCACAGAACCCTCCTGCCATAAAAAGCCTGTGAACAGCCTCCTCAACACAGATTTTGAGAAAATGCTCTCTGAGCAACCACCTGTACTTACCTACTTGCCAGGGACCTCCTATACAGACTCAGTACTGAGGCTGGGAAAGAGAGACTCCAACAATTCTGTAATGATGACATTCTTTTTGTGCAGAGAAACCCTACTCCCAGAGGCTAACACAGAGAAACCAGTAAAAGTATTTAAATCTCTAGGTAGCTAACAGTTAAATGACTATAAAAGTTTCCCAATGTCTGAAATTAATTCCTGTAGTAAATATCCCCACCAAAAACAGACATACATCATACCTGTGAGTTACAGAGATATAAATTCACGATTAGTTGTGATAAATGGTAGGTCTAGTGGCTTTTTGATGAATAACTCTCTGTCTTGATCAAATTCAAAGACCATAAACATGGATTCCAGTAACTGCATTTATGACTAGTATTTTATAGACAAAAATCTCAAATCAATTAATATATCTCTAATTATTATATTTCCTATCCTCCCAATGCATAAATCTATTCTGTTCTGTAATGAGAGCTCAAAATTAAATACCACGATTTTTTTTTTTTTTTTTTTTGGATACAGGGTCTTGGTTTTTGTCACCCAGGCTGGAGTGCACTGGTGCAATCACAGCTCACTGTAGCCTCAATCTCCCAGGCTCAAGCAATCCTCCTGTCTAAGCCTCCACAGTAGCTCGAACTACAGGCATGTGCCACCATATCTAGCTAATTCTTTTTTCCTTTGATAGAAACGGGATCCCACTACGTTGCTTGGGCTGGTCTTGAACTCCTGAGCTCAAGCGATCCTCTACCTCGGCTTCCCAAAGTGCTGAGATTATACGCATGAGCCATGATGTCCAGCCAACTATAACATATTCATTTTAACTTGCATTTAAAGCATTGTATAGTCCACCAAAGTGATTTGGAACACTGAAAATGTATATATTTTCCACCTTTTCTATTGTAGCTTTCCCTAATTTATTAAAACAACTTAAAACATCTAAATGCCAACCAATTAATGTGAAAGAATATTTTAAACACATTTAATATCCCGTAAAACATATTCTGCCAAGGGCAGCACTCAGCTGAGGTTACCACTAGACAAATTATTTAAATGAGAATGTATACATTTTGGAGTTGTCTACATGAGGAAAATTAGAAAAAACTATTTACTATAAGGAAATCATCATGTATTAGAATAAGCCAAAACAAAATAAGAGTAAAAGAAAATGGTATGCCTTTCTTACCATAAAAAATTATTTAGTTAAAAAAATGGAGTTTGGTAATTCTTCAACTTTTTTTTTTTTTTTTTTTTTTGAGACAGAACCTTGCCGTCACAAGGCTGGAGTGCAGTGGCACGATCTTGACTCACTGCAACCTTGGCCTCCCGGGGTTCAAGGGAGTGTCCTGCCTCAGCCTCCCAAGTAGCTGGGACTACAGGCGTGCACCACCACTCCCAGCTAATTTTTGTATTTTTAGTAGAGACAGGGTTTCACCATGTTGGGCGGGATGGTCTCAAACTCCTCACCTCAAGTCATCTGCCTGCCTTGGCCTCCCAAAGTGCTGGGGTTGCAGGCCTGAGCCAGTGCGCCCATCCTAATTCTTCTACTTTCTAACTAACATGTTTTAATAATCAATGGCTGGGCTGGGCGTGATGGCTCATGCCTATAATCCCAGCACTTTGGGAGGCTGAGGTGTGCAGGCCATTTGAGGTCAGGAGTTTGAGACCAGCCTGGCCAACATGGTGAAAACCGATCTCTACAAAAATACAAAAAAATTAGCTGGGTGTGGTGGCAAATGCCTGCAATCCCAGCTACTAGGAAGGCTGAGACAAGAGAATTGATTAAACTCAGGAGATGGAGGTTGCAGTGACCAGAGATCATGACACTGCACTCCAGCCTGGGCGAGAGGGTGAGACTCTGTCTCAAACAAACAAACAAAAAAAAACAGAAAACATTTTCACATAATAATGGTGTCAAATAATACATGTGTGATAGGAACAAAGTTTCCTTTCTATAATGCAGTCTACTAAAGAGAGCTGAAATTCCAGATCTACTCCTTTAATATACAGATGGAAATCTGGAAAATATAATTATCAATGAGATGTTAGAATCAAAATCTAAGAAAGAAAACTTAAAAAAAATAAATCTCCAAAAATAAAGTCTCTTGTCAACAGCAGTGACTGAAGAAACTCTTTTGGAATTACTCTGGGATGTGAGAAAGAATCTAGGGTAGGAAAAAGATGTTAAAATAATGCCAACATTTCTTTGGGGAGAAAAGTGGTTCTCACATGACCTTCTCCAATTTGAGCTCGAAACTGTATAGGAATGAAGGAAGCTAAAATAACATTCACAGCTCACAATTTAAATGGATATATCAATAGTTTTGGTAAGATATTATCATTCCAATTTAAAGAAAAAGTATTTCTGAGCCACCCTGATGTATAAATAATCTTATACCTTTTCAAACTCCTCGTAGACCTGCAATAGGAATATTGAGATAAATATATTAGATGTTGGTATGCTTAACCTACAACGTCAGTGGCCATCAATGCTAATACAAATTGGGTTTCAATAGAGAAAAGAGAAAGACAGCCTGTGAGTTCCATAGAAGCGGTGACCACATAAATCTATCTTTATATTCAAATATCTACAAGAGGGTTTGGGAACAAATGAGTACAAACAGCCATCTGCTCTGTGGAAAATTCAGGCCACCATAACACGTGTAGATAAATATACATGCATTTATACCCTGTCACAAGGTAGCTTTTGCTTAATTTATACAAAAAAGTGAGAAATCTATTCTGGAAGATATCTGTGGCCATTATTACAACATTTATATAACCCTTATCAAATATTAAGGCGCTGACACTCGACAAAAAGCTGGATCATGGTAGCCTGTCAATCACCATTCACAGCTCTGGTTTCCTTTCCACTCCTTTAGTGAAAAGTGATCATTTAAGAAACTGCTATCCCCTGCCAGCCCTGAAGTGGCATGTCAAGGTTCACAACTGGGTAACTATAAATTTTCTGAGGGTGCTGCAGTGGCTTGGCCAGCTGATCCTTTAGGGTCCTTCATGGTTAGCAATACTAAGATGAATATTATTTCCTAACAGCCTCTTAGATCAAAGGGTTGACACATGGCATAGTCACAGGAGACCTCAAAAATAAAACAATAATAATAAAAGCAATCTCTACACCTCTTTACTGCAGCACAATCAACATTGATCACCTCCATGTGACATTACGAGGTAGGCCTTCACCACCACCAGAAGTGTGATTCATTCCTTTATGATTTCATGCATAGATTTCTGAAACGGTCAACTTGCCAAGCTTTCCATTTCTACTCTTTAATCTCCAAAGAGGACTGCACACCATGACACTCACTTAATTCTCTAATACCTTAGCCACTGTGCACAACACACCTTGCTGTGTTTGTGCCACCCAGTACTCATTCAATTAAGGACTGGCTAGAAAGGTAGAACCTCACAGCAGCATGGAGACCAACTGTGTAAAAACGATGGAGTCTGGTGAGCCTTCAGTTTAGGGTTTGTCAATCTTCGCACTATTGGCATTTGGGGCCAGATAATTCTTTTTTGTGGAGGCTGTTCTGTACATTGTAGGATGTTCAACAGCATCTTGTTCCTCTACCCACTAAATGCCAGTTGGCCACCCAACCACCTCCGATTGTGACAACCAAAAAAATGTCTCCAGACCGTGTCAAATACTCCACAAAAAGGAAAGAGTCCCCAGTTGCGAACTACTTCTCTAGAACAATGGAAAATTTATCCTAAGCAAGAATACAGGGCCAGAAGGTTCTAGAAGGAGGCCTAATTAAAATTCACATAGTAGTTTTAGGTATAACATTGAACCTTTCCGAGTGCTATTATCTCCCCCACTTCCCTCTACCTGTAAAGATTACCTCACATAGCCACAAGGCTCAGTCCCTCTATGTTCAGATGTCTGCTCAAATATATCACCTCATCAGAGAGGTTTTCCCAGGCTAAAACAACACCTCCCTCTCCTACATCCCTCTCTAGGCACCACCTCACTTTACACTTTATTTCACAGAATGATGTGATGATATTACATGTTACTTTGTATATGCTGCACTGTCCACCCCCACCAGGTAGGAATAAAATTGTACATGTTTTGTTGTCTGTTATAGTTAGCTCTAGTCTCAAACTGAGCTTGCCACCTGGCCTGTGCTTGCTAAACACTCTTCTACTGAATGACTTAATGAATGAAGACTGGTATGAGGATACCCTCGCCTCCTCACCTCTAATTCCACTCACTGTAAGTGCCTGATTTATTTCTCCAAAGATTCAGAACCTTGGTAAAAACAAGGCTCAGAAAATATACCCTTGGTCAACTTCTCAAGACCACCAAAAGGAAGAGGAAGGCCTACCTGAATTTAGAAGCTTGTACAATTGGGGCATTATGCAAGCCTTTCAGAAAGGCCTTATACCCACATCTTCAGTACTCAATAATATGTTGCCTGCTGGTTCCTCTATAATGCCTACATCCTCTGAACACCACTGTCCCATAGAGCTTCCTACAAGGATAGAAATGTTCTTTATCTGTGCAATACAAAAGGGTAGTCACTAGCTATGTGTGGCTCCTGACAACCTGAAATCTGGCTAGTGTGACTGAGAAACTGAACCTTAAATTTTATTTCATTTTAATTAATTTAAATTTAAATAGCCACATGTAACTAGTAACTACAGAAGGATACAGGGAAGCTAGGAATACCATAAAGGACTCCACATTCATGGAGCTTTATTATTTTATTTGCAATGATGTCAGGCTTCTGAAATCAAATTTTCACTTCAAAAGTGAATACATTTCTTTCCTAGAACGTTTTCCTTTATGAAGTGCCACGGGGTTGCTTAGCCTTTAAAATTTTAAAATGGGCCGGGCATAGTGGCTCATGCCTGTAATCCCAGCACTTTGAGAGGCCGAGGAAGGCGATCACCTGAGGTCAGGAGTTCAAGAGCAGCCTGGCCAACACAATGAAACCCTGTCTCTAATAAAAAAAAAAAAAAAAAAAAAAAATACAAAAATTAGCTGGGTGTGGCGGCAGAAGCCTGTAATCCCAGCTACTCGGGAGGCTGAGGGAAGAAAATCGCTTGAACCTGAGAGGTAGAGGTTGCAGTGAGCCAAGATCACGCCACTGCACTCCAGCCTGGGCAACAGAGCGAGACTCTGACTCAAAATAAATAAATAAACAAACAAACACACACCTGAAAATAATGACAAGGGTAGGCAGCAGCCACACAGGCTATACTTCCAAGACCCATTCCCTCTGCTACTTCTGGGGTAGATCCTGATCAGTCTAAGGCAGCAGTGCTAATCCCATTCCTGTTGCCAATAACTGGTATAAGCATGAGCACGTACTCCAAATCTGGATAACAAAATATGAAGGCCGATTCACCAGGGTTGGGATACTTCAAAGAACATGTTACATGTCCTTCAAGAGACATAAGAAAGGGACACTTTTCCTTTTTCCTCTGAACTTTGTACTCACTATTTGACATCGAGAATTCTGGAAGCCATGTTAAGACCACAAGGAAAGTGATTCTAAGGACCAAGCCTACCCACTAAGGATGGCAAAGTCTAAACAACATGGGGTGTACCTTAAAGATGGCAGGGTTCAAAGGTGCTGCCCAGAGGTCTCCTACCCTAGGTGTGCTATGTAAGGCAATAAATTGTCCTTACGCTTAGGCTAGGAGAGTAAGGGGTCTTTTCTAGTGGCTAAAATTGATCCAAAAACAAATCCTTGGCCAGACATAGTGGCTCAAGCCTGTAATCCCAGCACTTTGGGGGGCCAAGGCGGGCAGATCATGAGGTCAGGAGAACGAGACCATCCTAGCTAACACAGTGAAACCCCGTCTCTACTAAAAATTACAAAAAAAACAGCCAGGCGCAGTGGCTCATGCCTGTAATCCCAGCACTTTGGGAGGCCGAGACAGGCAGGTCACCTGAGGTAGGAAGTTTGAGACCAGCCTGGCCAACACGGGGAAACCCCGTCTCTACTAAAAATACAAAAATAAGCCAGGCGTGGTGGTGCATGCCTGTAATCCCAGCTACTTGGGAGGCTGAGGCATGAGAATCACTTAAACCCGGAAGTCGGAGGCTGCAGTGATCGTGCCACTGTACTCCAGCTGTACTCATGCCACTGTACTCCACTGTACTCCAGCCTGGATAACAGAGCAAGACTCTGTCTCAAAAATGAAAAAAAAAAAAAAAAAATTAGCCGGGCGTGGTGGCAAGCGCCTGTAGTCCCAGCTACTCAGGAGGCTGAGGCAGGAAAATAGCATGAACCCAAGAGGTGGGGCTTGCAGTGAGCCAAGATCACGCCACTACACTAGAGCCTGGGTGACAGAGCAAGACTCCGTTTCAAAAAAAAAGAAAAAAAATCCTTATACTCAGTTATATTCTCGGAAATGACTTCCATGGGAATTTAGGAGAAAAATCCTAGTAATGTCGCTAGCTATGGTGTACTCATATTGATAAAGAGAAGCAACAGAGTGTTGTTCTGCTGCCCAGGCTGGAGTGCAGCGGCACGATGTCGGCTCACTTCAACCTCCACCTCCTGGATTCAAGCATCCCCCAGCCTCCCAAGTAGCTAGGATTACAGGCACGCACCACTACACCCGGCTAATTTTTGTATTTTTAGTAGAGACAGGTTTCACCTTGTTAGCCAGGCTGGTCTTGAACTCTTGACCTCAGGTGATCCACCCGCCTTAGCCTCCCAAAGTGCTGGGATTATAGGCATGAGCCACCACACCCAGCCAGAAGCAGATCTTAAGTAGTTCTTTCTGGCACAGCAGGTATGCAGCTCAAATGGCCTTGAGTGTTGAAACTTCCTTTTCACACCCTAGTAGATGATGAGAGAAAAGATAACTCATTAGGAAATAGTGTAAGAATGTAAAAGCCACAGGACCATCAAAAAGTGTCATAATCTCTCCCCAAGAGGAGAGTGTGGGCCATGTACTTATCAACAGTGAGAAGAAAATACCTCCCATTATCACAGTGAGCCCCAGAACCACAAACACACTAAAAATGCCTTCGCTCATCTTTGCAGATGCTAGTCAAACAGGCAAGAGCTTCACATTTCATTTTCCTGCTAAAATCTCTCAATAACCAATCAATACCCATTGTATTAATGGCATGCACACCCTGCTAAAAAGAAGAAGATCATCCTAACACTTGGAGCTAGGGGGAAGGGTGGGACAGAGAAAAACAGTTTCCAGGAGGAAAAGTGGCCAATAACTGGGGCAGAGCTACTAAATGATGCCTTTGGGAGCAGCAAAATTTCATGCAGCTTTCAGAAGAAGCTTGTTTTCCTCCCCCAGAAAAAGGCCTTCAAGCTGGAAGAATGTGGATCAACATAAACAGGAAATCTGGATTAAGCAGTTTCCCAAGTCCAAGGAAACTCTCAAGATCAACTCAATTCAAGAAATGGGTTATAGAAATAGAAATCAAAACTACAGTGAGATACCATGTCATGCCAGTCAGAATGATGATTTTTTTTTTTTTTTTTTTTTGAAGCAGAGTCTTGCTCTGTTGCCCACGCTGGAGTGCAATGGCACAATCTCAGCTCACTGCAACCTCCACCTCCGGGGTTCAAGTGATTCTCCTGCCTCAGCCTCCCAAGTAGCTGGGTTACAGGTGTCCACCACCATGCCTGGCTAATTTTTTTGTATTTTTAGTAGAGATTGGATTTCACCATGTTGGCCAGGCTTGTTTTGAACTCCTGACTTCAAGTAATCTGCCCACCTTAGCCTCCCCCAAGTGCTGGGATTACAGGCGTGAGCCACCATGCCCAGCCATAATGATGATTATTAGAAAGTCAAGAAACAATAGATACTGGAGTGGCTGCAGAGAAACAAATGTTTTTACACTGTTGGTGGGAATGTAAATTAGTTCAATCATTGTGGAAGATGGTGTGACGATTCCTCAAAGACCTAGAACCAGAAATATCATTTGACCCCGCAATCCCGTTACTGGGTATATACCCAAAGGAATGTAAATCATTCTGTTATAAAGATACATGCATGCCTACGTTCATCGCAGCACTATTCACAATAGCAAAGACATGGAATCAACCCAAATGGCTATCAATGATAGACTAGATAAAGAAAATGTGGTACATATACACCATGGAGTACTATGCAGCCATACAAAAGAATGAGATCCTTCATTCATGTCCTTTGCAGAGACTTGAATGAAGCTGGAAGCCATCATCCAAAGCAAACTAATGCAGGAACAGAAAACCAAACACTGCATGTTCTCACTTATAAGTGGGAGCTGAACAAAGAGAACACACGGGCACAAGGCAAAGAACAACATACACTAGAGCCTGAGGAGCATGGAGGGTTGAGGGGGAGCATCAGGAAGAGTAGCTAATGCATGCTTGGCTTAATACCTAGGTGATGGGTTGATAGGTGCAACAAATCAACAGGCACACATTTACCTATGTAACAAACCTGCACATCCTGTACAAGTACCCCTGAACTTAAAATAAAATTAAAAAAAAAGAAAGGAATGGGTTGCAGAGTATAATACATATCCCAAAACCCTACCACGTCAGGCCTATCACTCTGAAATGCCAAGTCATGATAAGCAGAAATCATACTGAAATCATTTAACAAATCAGAGATAATAATCAGTCACAGCGGATGGCACAGAGTGGGTATACAGGTCTAAGGTAGGATTTTTACAAGGTCCCAAAATAAGAGAAGGAGTTTCCAGAGCAGTGAGAAAGGGGGAACAAAAAGGGTTGGGCCAACTATGTATCTAAGGATTTTAAACAATCTGTATGGCTATACCAGACCAGCACTTACAATGAGCCATAACTTTTGAACTAGGATACTATTTTCCTTCATTTTAAAACCAGTTCTAGGAAATATTATATCCTTTGTCATTTTTCAAATCACAGATATATAGTTTGATTATATAACACAAAACAAGAGGCTTTTCAATCCTGCCAAAATGGTGATATCTCCTACAGAAAAAGACTGATTTTGCCATATTGGAAAGCCAGCTGTACTACTGCTTAGATAAAATTTTTCTTTAAATTCACTTTTTATAAAATCTCAAATATAATTTAATAGGAAATGTAACACATCAAAATAGAAAACTAGCATGGCTTACCAGACATGAAGGGTACCAGGGTATAATGAAATCCACAAGATCAAATTCTAAGATAGTCTCCCAGCAGACTGAGGCCAGTCCTATCTCTTCTTGATAAAAAGAGATATGAGTAAGTGACAGAGAGATGTCAAAGACCTATTAGTACAAAACTCACTTTCTCGATTAAAAAAAAAAAAAAAAAACCTCAAGAAGAAATGACTTTATTATGTGAAAGTCAAATATCTGTATCACAGTAGAGTCACAAAGTCATTTTTCACATGACATAAAAATCCCAATGAATACTAAACCCAAGGAATACATTGTTAGTATTCTTCTTATTATTTTTTGAGACAGGGTCTCACTCTGTCACCCAGGCTGGGAATGCAGTGGTGTGATCAGGGTTCACTGCAGCCTTGACTGGGCTCAGGTGATCCTGCCATCTCAGCCTTCTGAGTAGCTGGGACTTACAGGTGTGAGCTACCATGCCCAGCTAATTTTTTATTTTTTTCGTAGAGACAGGGCCTCACTTTGTTGCCTAGGCTGGTCTCAAGTGATCCTCCCACCTCAGCCTCCCAACGCATTGAGATTACAGGTGTGAGCCACTACGCCCAGTGGAAAACATTATTATATACTATAGTGACATGAATGAAAAGTAAGAATTCCTGAAGTTATTAGAAAACATTTCTCAAGGAGGCAAAGTTCTATGTTATATACATACCACTGATATGTTTTTAATCTACACAAGTTCTCAGTTACATAACAGAAAATGGGCCTTAAAGTAAATGAAACATAGGACAGTCAAGTTTTAACAGCAAGAAAGACAACCAAGAAGATAACCACCCTTAATACAGTTGACCTCAAACAGGGTCATAGGAGATTACCAACTGAGAGAAAGAAGTGATGGTCATTTCAAGATCAGACAGCACTGAAACTAACACCACCACTTCACACTCAAAGAACATGACAGGTAGACTGAGCACAACAGGATCATATAAGACTATTGCATAGGGAGAAGATTACACTTATGCTTGTGACCAAGTTACTTTCTTCACTTAAATGAACAGCGAGAAAATTCAGTCTTTTTTTTTTTTTTTTTTTTTTTTTGAGACGGAGTCTTGCTCTGTCACCCAGGCTGGAGTGCAGTGGCCGGATCTCAGCTCACTGCAAGCTCCGTCTCTCGGGTTTACGCTATTCTCCTGCCTCAGCCTCCCGAGTAGCTGGGACTACAGGCGCCCGCCACCTCAGCTGGCTATTTTTTTTTTTTGTATTTTTTAGTAGAGATGGGGTTTCACCGTGTTAGCCAGGATGGTCTCAATCTCCTGACCTCGTGATCCGCCTGTCTCAGCCTCCCAAAGTGCTGGGATTACAGGCTTGAGCCACCGCGCCCGGCCTATGAAAATTCAGTCTTTAAGCATATATTAGACACTTATTCCAACTACATACCGGCAGTTCTGAAAGTTCACAATCCAGTGAATCAGGTCCTCCTTACGTTCTTCTTACTGCTACCAAGACCACCCCACCAAGATAAGGCACAAGACAAAGAATGAGAGTGCAGTTCAACTTGATAATTTCAAAATGAAGCCGAGCGTGGTGGCACTTTGGGAGACTGAGGCAGGAAGATCACTTGAGGTTGGGAGTTCGAGACCAGCCTGGCCAACATGGTGAAACCCCGTCTCCACTAAAATATACAAAAATTAGCCGGACGTGGCGGTGCACGCCTGTAGTCCCAGCTACTCAGGAGGCTGAGGCAAGAGAATTGCTTGAACCCAGGAGGCAGAGGTTGCAGTGATCCAAGATTGTGTCATTTCACTGTAGCCTGGGCAACAGAGTGAAACTCTGTCTCAAAAATAATAACAATAAAATAAGATAATTTCAACATGGGAAATTTCAGCCAATAAAGTATTATCAAGTATGATATACACCAACAATATATTTACCAAACAAAATTCTAAGTAAGTAGCTTAACAGCATCCAGAGGGAAAGACAGAAAGTTCCCCTGTTTTATATCATCACAAGGTGGGTTTTAGCCGGGTGCCCTGACTCATGCCAGTATTCCAGCACTTTGAGAGGCTAAATCGGGAATACTGCTTGAGCCCAGGAGTTTGAGATCCGCCTGACCAACATAGTGAAACCCCAATTCTACAAAAATTAGCTGGGTGTGGTGGTGCGCGCCTGTAGTCCCAGGCACTTCAACCTGGGTGACAGAGTGAGACCTTGTCTGAAAAAAAAGTGGGTGGGCTTTATGAATCAGATCAGATGTAACGAAAGAGAACAGTTTGTTAGGTTAGAAAGGAAAATGGGTAGCCCTTACGTAAATCACACAGCACATGCGAATCACTGTGCTCCAATTATAATACATGTATTCAGCTAGGTGTATTTTTTCCTTTGAACCTTTAAATTAATCATGTCCTTCCACCCACGCGCACACCCCTCTCCCCAAAGAAGATAGTTTCAAAGGAAAGAATATCGTCCTTTCAAATTTATAACCAGGAAAAAAGACGTTTGACTTTGATCCATCACAGATATGAAAAAAATATATTTATATACAACTCTCTGCATGCCTTGTGTTGACGCAATAAATTTATAGATTAATGAATATTAGAATTTATGTTATGTCAAAGTAAATATTGACCTTATCTTTTGGCTGAGTCAATATTTACTGCTTTGCTCAATAAATCTTGATGTTCATTTCAAACTAAGTCAATATCAGTTCATTAATTTCTGCATGGTTCATATCAGCATTTTATAAAAATTTGAAATGCCACTGAAAACGTTTCACCTAAAAAATTTAGATACAGCCAATTAAAGAGACAAACAGGTTTTTGCTTTCCTTCTGGTTTCCCTTTAAGGTTTTTCTTTTTTTCTCTCCCCTTCAAAATTGTTACAAAGAAAACTGCCTGAATTTGATACCATTTAGCCATCTATTCTAAAATAAAAAGGTTATTTAAAAAATATTATGTATCTACTTGTATAAGAAATTGAAATATTCTTGATATGCTTCTATAAAATGTTTAAATATTATAGAAATATAAATATTAAAAGGCAATCGCTCTCATTTCTCAATGACAACTGCAATTAACTTTTGGGTGTAGTCTCTGGATTCTTCAGCTTTATTCATTAATGCGACCACATTATCCATATTATTTTAATACATCTTGTAGTTCAACCTCCTTCATTTTGGTGGATGTTCAAGTAAGCATTTCATTGTAAGCATGTATTATAATTACCCAATGCCCTATTTTGGTCACTTAGGCTGTCAAACACAATGCTACTTTGGAGACATGCACACGTGTTTCAGAAAGACAAATTCCGAGAAGCAGAAGTGCCAGATGAAAGACTAGCAATATGTAACATTTTCACAGATATTGTGCAAGAGCCCTCCTCTAAAAAGGCTCCATCACCCCACTACCTTCAGAGTCACCTTAAAACCCAAACCCTCAGCATTCCATTTACCCATGTTTTAAACGCCCCATCATAGCAACAATTGAAATTTTTACCATTGATATGTACCACTTGATACCAACACAGTACTGAACAGTGTTTCATCTTACTGCTAGACTTTTCCAAGGGTCACAGGGCCCCTAGGGAATGTATTCACATCCTCTGATAATATATTAATACATTAGCATCCATTAACTTTACAAACACTTGTTAAACTACCTCCAGAGAGAAAATGCCAAGAAACTTTAGAACTCCGGTGCCAAGGATTAAAGTTTAAAAAAAAAAATAAGAAAAGAACTCTAGGCCGGGTGCGTTGGCTCACGCCTGTAATCCCAGCACTTTGGGAGGCTGAGACGGGGGGATCACAAGATCAGGAGATCAAGACAATCTTAGCTAACTCGGTGAAACCCTGTCTCTACTAAAAAATACAAAAAACTAGCCGAGCGAGGTGGCGGGCGGCTGTAGTCCCAGCTACTTTGGGAGGCTGAGGCAGGAGAATGGCGTGAACCCGGGAGGTGGAGCTTGCAGTGAGCTGAGATCTGGCCACTGCACTCCAGCCTGGGCGACAGAGCAAGACTCCGTCTCAAAAAAAAGAAAAGAACTCTAAGCAGAGATAACAATGTCTTTGAAACAGTGGAAAGAAAATCGCCAAACTTGGCCAAGTACTGAAAAATTCTCAAGGTACCTTAAGCATATGGCAACACATTTTCTCTTTCGTACATAAAGTTCTGATTAGTGTGTGACCACATGTGTTTTTTCTTACATGCATCTATCCTTGGAATCACATATCAACTATCAAAGAAAAAGAGTACCTGTAGGAAGAAACAGTTTATTCTATAATTTGTTCCCTACCTTGAGACCCTCCCATCCAAAAACATTTAGGTAAAAACAGAGAAATACGATGACTAATTACAAAGGTTCTTTTCAAAGAGCATGAACTCTAAAGGGCGTAAGAAATGCAGACAAAACACTGTAACACATCTTAATAGGTTCTCGTTAAAAATCTTTATCTTTTCAACCAACCCACCACTCCTCATTTACTCACTTCAAAACAAATACAATGCCATCTTCAATCATCTTGGGGATAGTCCTACACAATTCATTTTGCCTTCTCCTCCTTGTACAAACGATAATGAATTCCCATGAGCTCTTTTCTTTTCCCTCTCAAATCCCCAGTGATACAGCCCCATCATTTTTCATCCTGCCCTCTTCCTCCCACTGCCCAGTCCTTAACCCTACAAACAGTGGTCTTAAACGTAAAACCAACTGTATTCCAATTCCAGGTGAAGCTCTTTAATTACTCCCTATCGCCCTTAGAAAGAAGTTCTACTTCACTAGTAGAATAATATCATTAAGGCTCTCCATAGTCTAACTCAAATCCTCTTCATTATGCCCTTAACTTTGTCCATCCCACCACATGCTCTAGAGCTTCTGAGCTGCTTCTGGTTCTCTAGTCACTGTCAGAGTCCTCCATGCTCAAGGCCTACGTGTGTCCTGGCAAACACCTGCCCATCTTTGAAGACTGGAATCTGGCAACAGCAATTCTATGGGCAGTTTCTCTGGTGCTTCGCATTTAGCACAACATCTGGCACACAGTAGACAATTAGTAAGTGCGGTAAACAAATAAGTAAAGAATTTCTACTTTAAAATTGTTAGATTAATCGGGATATGTAGAAAAGATAGAAATTAGTTGTAAAAATAAATAAATAAAGGGGAGACTGAGGAGTTTAGGCAGAAATGAGTCAGGCTAAGCACCAAGGCAGAGGGAGCCTCTGAGCTGAGATGTGGAGGAAGACTCTCAAGGCTGATTCCTCCTCAGTGTTGTGGTTCCCTCTGTTCAGAAGGTCTCTGTTGGGGCTGGGCACGGTGGCTCATGCCTGTAATCCCAGCACTATAGGAGGCCGAGACGGGTGGATCACTTGAGGTCAGGAGTTCAAGACCAGTCTGGCTAACACGGCAAAACCCCAACTCTACTAAAAATACAAAAATTAGTCGGGCGTGGTGGCACACGCCTGTAATCCCAGATACTCAGGAGGTGGAGGCAGGAGAATAACTTGAACCCAGGAGGCGGAGGTTGCAGTGAGCTGAGATCTGGGCAACAGGGCAAGACTCCATCTCAAAACCAAAAAGAAGAAGAAGAAGAAGGAGGTCTCTATTAGGAAGAGAATGTCTCTAAGGAAATGATTCCCTTAAGAGATTTTGGAGGCGGCTTTAGGAGAGAGGCAAATAACACGACAATATTAACATTCAACTTCGAGTTCCTACAGAGCCTTCCATTCTTCTAATGACAAAAGCTGACTTCTGCAGGCACGTATATTTTGCTTTATCCTGTACAGACATTCTTAAAAATAGGCATGAAAATGTAATTTTAGGAATTTAATTATATCTTAAGTTCACCAGGGGAGCTTGTTATTTAAAGGGATCCAACAGTGAAACCTTTTGCAAATCACCCACTAATTTATCTGAATTTCATGGCAGGGCTCCCCTTAGTAAATTCCCAAGGACAGACTCTGGCTTGAGTTAATTTATCCATCTATCCACTTGCCCACTTGAAAAACATGCACCAAATCTGCACAAAACAAGATAAACTGGCATGCTGCAGGAGAAACAAGGAATTACAAGCAGTAATCCTTGTCTTCAAGGATTCTACATTTAGCCGGGGAAATGAGACACAAGCCCAGACACACACATGCGTGTTATAAAACAAGATGTTTATATGAACAGTGTAGTGAGATGGCATATAATGAAGAGCCACATAGGTAATACCTACTCTACTCCAGGGTGGAGGCCAAAAAGTACATACTGCAGGTGCCTATATATATTACCTTTAATCCTCAAAGTCATCCTGCCAGATATGCACACTTATATCTCCATATTACAGCTGAGCAAATCATCAAATCCCAAGACAGTCGGAGAGGACCATGGATGCCCCTCGCTATGGCAGGAATACCTCTTAGAATAATCCTACTTGACCTTCACCCAGCCCAATGCCAGAAATGTCTTATGGGGAATTTTGGTCACTGACTATTTCAATTTTGGATTTCTCTAACAATAAGAAATGGTCCCCTTGTACTGATTCTGAGAAGGTATTTTTACACAGGGGAAAATCAGATAGAGATTATTAAAAATGTGAAAAACCAAACAGAATTAAGTTTAAAAAAAAAAAAAAGTAGAAGAAGAGAAGAAACTACCACCTGTTTTTCTCCAGTCTTTGAGGGGCAAGAGAGAAAATAACTTTATATATAAAAATGCCTCTGGTCAGGTGTGGTGGCTCACGCTTGAAATCCCAGCACTTTCGGAGGCCGAGGCAGGTAGATCACCTGAGGTCAGGAGTTCAAGACCAACCTGGCCAACATGGTGAAACCCCATCTCTACTAAAAATACACAAATTAGCTGGGAGTGGTGGTGAACACCTATAATCCCAGCCACTTGAGAGGCTGAGGCGTGAGAATTGCTTGAACTCAGGAAGTGGGGCTTGGCGGGGTTGCAGTGAGCCGAGATTGCGCCACTGCACTTCAGCCTGGGTGACAGAGCAAGGTCCTATCTCCAAAAAAGAAAGAAAGAAAGAAAGTCAGAAAGAAAGACAAGAAAGAAAGACAGAAAGAAAGACAGAAAGAAAGAAAGACAGAAAGACAGACAAGAAAGAAAGAAAGAAAGAAAGAAAGAAAGAAAGAAAGAAAGAAAGAAAGAAAGCCAGCCCGCCTGCCTCAAACTTCTACTTGAACTTACTCTAGTTTTATGATTTATTTTTCATTTCTCTTTCCTGCATTGACGACCTGCCTAGCATGTATTACTCTTTGTGCAACAATTATAGAACTCCAAAATTCATGAGCTACCATCACCCCAAGAAAGACAGAAATATACTTTAGTTGAGTAAAATTAATAGAAAAGAAAGTTTTATTATTTCCAATAAGATACTATTAAACTACTGCATTTTTTCAGTACAATTCTATATGAAACATAACTCATTCCCTTTTTTGCCTACTATGTTGGTACAAGGAAAAAGAAATCCAAAGATACAAAGCAATCATCAAATTATATTGCTATTATTATGTCAACAATAACTTATATTTGTGTTCCATTTCATACCTTCTATGATGTTTTCATGTCAAAATCAGAGATTATGTCCCCCTTTTTTACTAGCAGATGAAATTAAGATCCAGAGAAACAATGCATCTTCCAACGACCATAAGAGAACGCTAATACATACCTCCAAGTTCCTCAATAAATAGTTCTCTATGCTAAAATTACAGGTATTCACAAAGGCATTGTCTGATAGGCCTATAAAGGTAAAGTTTAAGATTTCAAACATAAATAAGGTGTTTGCATTTTCCAAGGTGATGCAGTGAAATGGAAATAAAGTAGGCTAGTCGTAAAGTGAGAAGTGAAAAGTTATACTAATATTAATGAACCACTATCATGACAATATCCTAAAAAAAAAAAAAAAGGTCATGACAAATATTCTAAAAGCAAGCTATCCACAGTTGAAAAGTTCCTGTCTCTCCTTAGTGACCGAAAGGGAATGTTATGAGAATGACAGGATCAGCAGTGTTCACCAGAACCACTCATACAACAGCAACCTAAGGAAGAGGACGCAGTCACCCCAGAAAATCCAATACCCACTCATCTCTCTGATGCATTTCCTGCAGCACTGACCTCTAAACTCATCTTTGGCTGGTCGCAGTGGCTCACACCTGTAATCCTAGCATGTTGGGAGGCTGAGGTGGGCGGATCACCTGAGGTCAGGAGTTCGAGACCAGCCTGGCCAACATGGTGAAACCCCATCTCTACTAAGAACACAAAGATTAGCTGGGCATGGTGGGGAATGTCTGTATTCCCAGCTGCTTGTGAGGCTGAGATGGGAGAATCACTTGAACCCTGCAGGCAGAGGTTGCATTGAGCCGAAATGGCACCACTGCATTCCAGCCTAGGCGACAGAGCAAGACCCTGTCTCAGAAACAACCAACACCACCAAAATAAACTCATCTTTGCCCCTCCCAAGTCCTTTCCAAAAGGAAGATCTCAGAAAAACTAAGATGCTACCTAGAAGACATGCTGAGGATATTCCAGCTCAAGGGAAATGCAAGGCAAAAAAAAAAAAAAACACTTCCAAATTTCTGAAACAGCTCTGCATGTAAGTCAGACTAACATCTGCTAAAACCCCAAGCTATATTACTATAAGCTGGAGTTGACAAACATTTTCCTTGTTTGTTTAGTTTTTGTTTGTTTGTTTCACTTGTTTGTTTTGAGACAGAGTCTTGCCCTGTCACCCAGGCTGGAACACCGTGGCACCACCTTGGCCCACTGTAACCTCCACCTCCCGGGTTCAAGCAATTCTCTTGCCTCAGCCTCCCAAGTAGATGGGATTATAGGTGCCTGCCACCACACTCGGCTAATTTTTGTATTTTTAATAGAGATGGGGTTTCACCATGTTGGCTAGGCTGGTCTCGAACTCCTGACCTTGTGATTCGCCCGCCTCGGCCTCCCAAAGTGCTGGGATTACAGGCGTTAGCCGCCGCACCCGGCCAGCAAACTTTTTCTGTAAGAGGCCAGATATAGTAATATTCTAGGCTTTTCACCATTACTAGATATTTGATATTCAATATTACTAGATCTTCAATATTACTGGAATAGTAATATTCTAGGTCTCTTTCACAACCACTCAGTTCTGCAACTGTAGCACAAAAGCAGCCATAAATAATATGCAACATGATGGGTGTGCTTGTGTTCCAATAGAATTTATTTTACAAAACACAGCTGCAGTTTGTAGTTTGCCGACCGCTGAACTTGAGGATAGTCTGCTTAACCCTCATTCTCAAATCCCAGATAGGCACCCCTTGAGAATTATGGCTTAGAGAATCTAACTTGTTCAGCTCTCAGAACTATCCAGTCATCACCCACTGTCAATTGCAACACTTGTGAATTCCAAAAACAACATTAATTGCAGCAAAAGTAATAATAACAGTCTCAAAAATAAGCAAGAAGTAATATTAACTACTTACTTCATGCCAGAGACTATGTTAACGTTTTCACAAACATCATCTCACTGAATCCCTGTAACAATCCTATGTGGGAAGTGCTATTAATCATTCCCACGTCACAGTTTTCCAGTATCATCAAGATATTAACAAACCTTCGCTTTGAACTATGGTTTGTCTATATGACTTCAAAATTCATACACTTACACACTGCACCCCTAAAGCACTCATGGCATTATTTTAGGAGGAAAGAAAACAAATCAGAGAATTTGAGGCCTGAGATTAAAATCTAGAGTATCAAAGCAATCTTTCAGGAACTGCTTGCTTCATTTTGCTAAATTTAGAAACATTTCCCTCATAAAAAATGAGCCTTTTTTTTTGTCAGTCCCACTTTTCAAGCAGCATTTTTATCTAGAGGACTATGCCTGCAGCTAATAGTCGCACCTCTCATTTACTGTGGTTTTAAGGTGCTGGTCTGATGCACCCAAAGTAGCAGGCCCCAACTCTTACTCCTTCCTGGCTTTTTTTATACATTGGTCAAATGCTAAGGAATGTCTGTGATGAACTCCAAGCGTTCTTGACATGGGAAACAATACTGCATCACGTCAGTATGAGCCAACCATAGATACTGTCGAATTGTCAGGAAGGACTGTTGCAAGCATAAGAACTGTATACCATCAGTTGATATCTGTCCCACTGTATTCTTCTTTTACTCTTATTTTGTCCTTTACGCCTAACAAATGACTTCATTCATTCTTCCAAACCAGTCCACATCCTTCCAAGCGATTCCTCAAATGACTCTCCTAATCTGATTTCTAGGAAAAAAATCAACCAGAACAAAGGTTCACAAACTATAACTTGTGGACTCTATCCAACCAGCCACCTTTTTTTGCACAGCCTGCAAAGCAAGAATGGTTTGTATATTTTTTAATGAATGAAAAAAAATCAAAAGAAGAATATTTCCGGACACATGAAAATTATAAAATTCAAATTCCCGTCTTCATAAGTAAATTTTTATCAGAGCACAGCCAGTCTGTCTAGAACTGTCAGTGGGTACTTTTAAACTACAATGGCAGAGTTGGGTAGTTGCAACAAAGACGATAAGGCTTTTGATGTTTATTACCTGATCTTTTCAGAAAAAGTGTGCCAACTCTTGAATTTGAACTAATAAGCCCTTCCTACTTCTGGAGGCAATACCCAAATTCAGACACAATGCATTCCAGAAATACAAAATGGAGACTTCTGAAGTCTACCAAAGTTAAAGACATCAACAATCACTCCATCACAAAGATGGCACCACTTATGGTCATTCTTAACTACATAATGGGAAAAGTTTAAGGGCTTTCATCTCTTCACTGCCATTTGCAATTGGACATGCTAATGGGATGTAACTTCCAATTTCCTGACTAACAGCATTATTATTCTAAATTGATGAACTGTAAATAGCAGGCCACTTTGTGCCTCCTCCTGACTGATGTCAGAGTCACAGAGTACAAAATGATAAATTTTCTTTGGGTTTCTTGGCAAGATGCTATATATATGTAATTCTGGCTTTCATCTCCCAATTTCCTTCATTTATCAGAAATGGTGACAAAAAGCCTCTAATTAGATAATTCTAATCACAAGGTACTGTGTGTGATGGAAGACTTCAGAATCACTATCTGTTCACTGCAAAACAAAACAGATAGGCTATTCTCCATGCAGGGGCAGGAGATTTATCAATAGACAAAAGGATGCAAAAAGCCAATAGATAAGGTGTAATTAAAGATCAGACCTATAAATTTTACACTGACATAAATTTAACAGGATTTGCTGGGAGAAATTGAGGATTTAAACCCGAGCATCATTATGAAAAGAATACTTTCAGTTCTATATGCAACAACATTGCATAATACCTAGATTTATTATTAAGACTAATACTCCATGCCTCCAAGCTCTTTCACACAAGGAGTTTGAATTATTCAGTGCCAAAGTAATTTCCAAAGTGGTCTATCTTACTCAAGCATTCCTCCTTAATTAGCTGTAATACATTTTCCATATATTTTTGAGCATCAAAAATCTCTTCTAGAATTAACAATCCACCTCTCATATTTTGGGAGTTGTGGGAAGCCTAATCCGGAAAAGTCTGTACCTAGTTTTAGGTCTTCATCTTTGTTCCATTAAAATGTAAGAAAATTATTTCCAATGTAACATTCAACATAGTTAGAACAATGCTCTTTCCCTTCACTAGCTCAAAGGGTAAAAGTAAAAATAAAAATGAAAAGGACTGCAGATTACCATCAAGTAGACAGCTAAAATGTATTCAAAGAACAAGATGTGATTTAAAAATAAAGTTGCATTTCTTGGCTTAGAGCCTAATAGAGCATTCTGATATCTGATGTTTGTAATGTTTAGCAGACATTTAGCAGCTCAACACTAGCCATATATTTTCTGCTCTCTGAAATCACAGCCCCTGAAAAAACAGAAAAGACAAGACTACGTCTTTTAGAAAATTATAAGTTTGGTACAATAACTCATTAACAGTAAAGTTCAGAAATAAATGCAAATTGAGGGGAAAACAGGTTGAGGAAACAGGTGGTAGAGATAAATTAAGGTACTTATAACCTTGAGGGAAAACAGGCTCGAATATTTCAACTTTTAGTGAACTACGAAAGATTTGAGCCAACAGAACTCAGGCGTAAAAGTGATTCAAAGTGTGCTTTCAAGTGAGTTGAATGGGATGTTAACTGGCCTGTGTGACCTCCATCAGAGCAACTGGACTTACCAGAGTAGGCCCAGTACGGGTCGCCTGAAGCCTTGCGTCTGCGGATCTGCACCGCGCTGCCGTGTCTATTCTCGTGCAGGGCCCCAACGTAGCCTTCTGTCAACGCTGGAAGAGAGGGAGACCCGCAATGAGACAAAGGCAGCATCCCACTGGACATAGGAAGGGGGTCAAATGAACACCACTGGGTGACTGAGTACAATCATAGTCCTTAGGATGACTGACTAGAACCAACTTATTTTACAAAAAAACAAAACTATAGGAAAATCCAGACAAATTATTTTATAAACATTAGGAATCGTTGACGAAGAACCTTTACTTTGTGCCAAGAAGTGCAATACACTAAGCACTTTATATACATTATCTTCTTTGATCTGCAAAACACCATGAAGCAGTACAAACAGTGGTCCCAATAATGGGGCCCTTTTATGGATAAGCAAACTGAAGCTTCAACAACGGAAAGAACTTGAACTTGATGAAGGTCACAGATACATGGTAGACTTCGGTTCCAACTGCATGTGTAAGTTTATGACCTGTGTGTAAAGACCCTCTGGCCCCATTTGATCTTTACAGAGCCAGGGTCATTCTACCTCTTTTACAGATGGAGGAACTAGGGAGCAGAAACACAAAGTAAGTGGCCCCAGGTCACACAGTAGGCATGCAGTAGATGAGAAAACCAGACTCAAGCATCCCTTCATCAAAGCCAGGGCTTCTGCCACCCAAACACAGCACAATCTGAAACCTAGGTGACTCCTTGTGATTAGTACCAGTCTTCCACATCCTTCCGGCCACTAACAGTCACCTGTGGTGCCAGAAGATACGAAACAAGAAAGTCTCCAAAGCCCACAACGCCCAGAAAAGAAACACTGATTAGTGATGTATATTTGAAATCTCAAAATCAGTTCAATCCACCAAGCAACGGCAAAACTACTACTCTCACCCATTATGGAGAGCTTCCATCTGCCTGCTATAGCGTTCGTCAAAGTCCTCTCTTCCCAGCTACCTCATGGATGCAGATTTCTTTTGTTGTGAGCCCACACCTGAAAACACTGATGGGTAGGAAGCCAAATATATCACAGGTGCCCAAAATCCAAAATGAAATGGAATTATACGCAAACAATATACCCCAGCTGACAATGATAACATTTAAATGTACCCAAACAAAAGCAAGCGTGCTCTCAAAGAGAGAAAAAAATTTTAAGAAAGTTTTGGGAAGCTGTATATTCAACTGAAGACAATGATGGGACCAGGAAAACACAACACATTCTGTATTCCAAATTAGCCAATGGAATAATATCGCCATGATAGCATTAGCCTTTCCAACAATGTGAAAGTCATGAAGAAAAATTAAGAAACCTGTGAAGTACTTCATGCTTACACTTCAATTAAAAAGACTAGCATTAAAAGATGTAATGCTTGAACAAAGGTATTCCACAGAGATGAGCCCTTTAGAGGGAAATAAGAATCCTACAAATTCTCAATACACACCTAAAAAGTAAACCTGATGTCATTTGTCTGCTCATTGCTCCTCAAAGAATTTGTGTCAAATTCTAAGCTTCCACTCATTTTTCAAGTCCAAGGAAGGTTTAGATGCCTTCCATCCAAACCATTCTACAAATAATTATTCCCCATTAATCCTTCCTCTGTCCATCAAAACCGTGAGTAAAACATGTCTTGACTATGTTAGTAATAAATGTGGCTTCCATTAGGGTAAGTGGTTGAGCCTCAATTTCCTTGACTGTATAATGAACCTAAAAATACCAGCCTTCTAAGACTGTTATAAAGATAACACAAGTTATGGTGAGCAGAGCACCTAACTCAGCATTGGGCATATACTGCTTTTGTTTTTGTTTTTTTTTGAAACAGGGTCTTGCTCTGTCAAACAGTAGAGTGCAGTAGCAAGATCATGGTTGACTGCAGTCTTAACTCCCGGGCTTAAGCAATCTTCCCAACGTAGGCTCTTGACTGGCTGGGACCATAGGCGCACGCCACCATGCTCAGCTGTTTTTTTATTTTTGTAGAGACAGGGTCTCCCTGTGTTGCCCAGGCTGAGCTCAAACTCCTGGGCTCATGCAACCTTCTCACCTGGTCCTCCCAAAGTGTTGGGATAGCAGGCATGAGCCGCTGCACCCCGCCCTAGTGCTTTTTAGTGCGTGACAACATAGGGGAAATTTGCTGTAGATGACCTGTTTTGTAGTAATCATATCCCCACTCTAGCTAGCTGTGTGTCACACGTTAGACAGCTAATCCCTGTCACCACCAATGTTAGCTCTAGGGGTGAGCCTTGTTCGCTTTAAGCCAGACAATCACTTTCAACCATTCTCGTGGCCCCAGTGATGCATTCAGGTATGGGCACACTGGCCAATGACAGAGATTCTTCTTTCTTCCTCAAGGTATCAGACAAGGTGGAAGCCTCAGCGGGGGTGGTTGACGACCAAGTAAGGGATTAACAGAGAACCTTAAAAATAGAACCAAGCCAGGGCAACCAAAAAATCAATTCTGTTGACAAAATTTAAACCCTGCCAGCCTGGGCAACAAGGCGAAACCCTGTCACTACAAAAAAATAAAAAAATTAGCATGTGTGGTGGCACATGTCTGTAGTTCCAGCTACTTGGCTGGTTAAGGTGGGACAACAGCGTGAGCCAGGGAGGCTCAAGTGAGCCGTGACTGTGCCACTGCACTCCAGCCTGGGCAACAGAGTGAGACCTTGTCTCAAAAACAAAACAAAACAAAACAAAAAAATAAACAAAGTTAAATAAAATAACTAAAATAAAATATTGAAACCCTAGACAAAGCTAATTTGAAGCTAGCCCTCTCTTAGGGTCTATAGTTACAGGGACCAGTTTTACCTGCTAAAGCACATTTTTCTGTCTTTTGTACAAAAAAAGATCCTCAAATGACACCAATGATGTGCTTTAAACCATCACTTGAACTCCTGGTCATCAATTTCTCTATCCATAAAAGGCCATTGTTGTACTAGAGCTCTGACTCTTAACCCTGGGCTACTTTAAAACCAACCAACCAACCCTATGCTTTGGACTTCACCCCAGACACACATATACATCACACTGTGGTATAAGGAATTGGACTTGAGCAGCAGGACTGCCTGACTAAACGTAATTCACTTAAGACAGAAGTAAAAGGTACGGTTCTGCTACATACAACAAGAGGTAACAGAGGGACAGAGCCATCCCAAGGAAGGTAAGTTAATATTGTCTTCCTCACACTACCCAAAGTATTGAGGTACAATGTGAGTTTTTCACAGCAAGGTCAGAATGGGCAGGAAAACTGGCTTCTCAAGGGCATGCTGCATGGCGTATGAAGGGCTCTAAGCTCCCTGGAAATAGGGCACAGGCATATTCCTGAACTATTACTGTCAACCTACTACTCACAATGGAACTCAGCGCATGGTATGTGTTCATCAACAGCGAGGGAATGGCAGCCAGGCGCAAGGCTCATGCCTGCAATCCCAACACTTTGGGAAGCCGAGGTGGGCGGATCACGAGGTCAAGAGATCGAGACCATCCTGGCCAACATGGGGAACCCTCGTCTCTACTAAAAATACAAAAATTAGCTGGACATGGTGACGCGCCTGTAGTCCCAGCTACTCGGGAGGCTGAGGCAGGAGAATCACTTGAACCCGGGAGGCAGAGGTTGCAGTGAGCCAAGATCTGGCGACAGAGCAACACTCCATCTCAAAAAAAAAAGGGATTGAATGAACACATAAAAGATAAAACAGCTGATGGTTTCTGTGGTCTAGAGGTTAGTGATGATAAGAAAATCTGTTATCTATGTATGTTATGTGAGTGTTTACATAAGCCACAGACAAAACCACCACCCAGAACCTCACTGACTCTCTAGCCACTACCCACCTATCAGAAACAGCACTTAATACATGAAGCAAAAAGGAGATGGCCCTGAGTGACAAATAAGCATTTCTTTTGGGAGGCAATTGTTCAGAAATGAAAAGGGCAGGACTTTTAACCCTCGCACCATATTTTATTTTTTAACTACTCACTAAAAGTGACTATATTAGTTTTCCTTTTTATTCCATCTATGTCAATAATGTGACTTCTCCCCCTCCCCTATCTGTAAGAGCATAATCAAGTAATGTGCCACGTGATAAAATTTCAGTCAATGAAAAACTGCATATATGATGCTGAGCCATAAGACTATAAAGGTGTTTTTCACTGTACTTAAGTTTTTTTTTTTTTTTTTTTTTTTTCAGGCAGAGTCTCACTTTGTCATCCAGGCTGGAATGCAGTAGCAGGATCTCAGCTTACCACAACCTCTGCCTCCCAGGTTCAGGCCAGAAAATTCTCCTGCCTCAGCCTCTCGAGTAGCTGGGATCACAGCTGCGCACCAGCTAATTTTTTTATTTTTAGTAGAGACAGAATTTCACTATGTTGGCCAGGCTGATCTTGAACTCCTGACCTCGTGATCCGCCCACCTCGGCCTCACCAAGTGCTGGGATTACAGGCGTGAGCCACCACGCCTGGTCTACGGTACCTTTTATGTGTTCCGATATGTTTGTTTACATACACAGATACTTACCATTGTGCTACAATTACCTACAGTATCCAGGACAGTAACATGTTGTACAGGTTTGTGACCTAGCAGCATTAGGCTACACCATATGGTCCAGGTGTGTAGTGGGCTGGCTATTCCATCTAGGTTTGTTAAGTACACTCTATGATGTTCACACAACAAAAATGTCTGAGGACTAATTATCTTTCTTACTGGCACTCACATAATTTAAACTAAGACAACATTTTAAGTCCTCTCCTCAAATGTATTTTAATCGATGATGAGGTGATCTTTTTTAAAAACCAAGTTTTAAAACTATTATTTGAACAGCAGTCAAAAAGTATATATAGAGTATATTAAACAACTTAATATTTTATTGGCAAGGAGCAGTGATTTGCAAATAGAAACAGTCTGTGGTTCCCAAGTAAAGACACAGAGTCAGCACACCAAAATTTAATCAATTTTAATACTCTTTGTACTCTCCTAAGCTCAAACAGACAACCAAAGGCGGCGTGGCAATGATATGGTATGCCTATGAATCATGCTATTGATTTTCAATATCTTCTGTGCAGAAAATTAAATTATGCAAATGAATGCCTTTACAGATACTCACCTTAATGTGAAATTGCATACTTGCTTATGTCAGCAACTTAATTACACAATTAAAAATGGAGCATGCTTATGAAAATATGTAGTTTCACTCTTCAGAACAGACAATAAGTGTAAATCTGCCTATGGTTATCATGTGAATAACAAGAGGGAGGACATGGTGTTATGCAAACATATATTCTACCAAGTGCTACAGCACCAAGCCCACTATGGTTTATGGAGGGGAAGTCATTTTTCAGTGAAAAGCTTAGGAGGACTTTTAGTCATGTTACAGCACAGCAAAAAATTGGAATATTAGTTATGTAAGACACAGGGAAGCCCAGCAGTATATGCTGTATATTGCTGCATTCTCCTCCTCAAAGAGGTCATCTCTAGTGACATTTTAACCAACACACACACACACACACACACACACACAGACCCCCCCATGGGCTGACAGACCTGGGCATCAGGAATATCAAATTTAAGTAGTCTGAATAGTGTAATAATGAAATGGGTTTAGAAAGGAAGAATACAGTGACTCCCATCACACAGGAAAACTTGAGTCTCTCAATTTTGACAAGATAAAAGTGGAAATTTCAAAACCAATAGTATTAACTAGCCAATGATGCTTATGTCTCACTCAGCAGGAAGAATCTTAAGTTGGTTGCTAGGCAGAGAGCTAAATGAGTGACAGGTATTTTCATCAGGGAGTTTCCATAAACTCTATCTCTTCTCAGAACTTCTGCTGAGCCTACTTCATTTCCAGCCTGAAGCAAAAAAAGATAAAAATTTTTCCAGACCCAAAGGCCCAATTTCTTCCTATAAAAATATCCTAAGAGTCGCCTACTACTGAAGCTATCAACGCAACTGTTTCCTATGTGCCTTATTTAATTTCCCAGAGCCACCGGACATAGTTTATAAGAATAAATGTTTTTATTCTAGAATAAAAAAGCAGATGTGTATCCCATCTGCCTTAACTGTGTCTTCAGGAGGATTCTGTGTAATCCTTACTCTCAGTGTTTCACAGAAATATTGACTTGCGGGGAAAAAAAGACTTGCAAGCTATGTTAACTCTTCTGTGTTAATTTGCAGGCTCAACATTTTTCATACAAACAGCCCGGCTCCTCTGAATACCACATGAAACAGCATTCTTAACATAGATGTTTTTTTCTTAAGTTTTACTCTCAGAGAGATGAAAGGGTCACTGAGTCTATACTGACTATGAATAAATGTTGTTACATAATATATCCATAGAGAATATTTTTCCTACAAGATTGCAAATGCATGATTGAAATTAGAGTACAACGAATGTCTTACTGTTTTTGACAAAGGTGGTCCATTTACATATGCATTTCTATATATGAATGTGAATGAAAGTCTGAGGTGTCCACCAAGAAAGGAAGATACGCGGCCACAAAGGATCCCAAAATAACCCCAGCATTCGTCCACAACACTGGTTCACCTTACTGTATTGAACCAGCCATGGTCCACTTGACTTCTGCTATGTCATTATCTCCTACAGGGAAAAGTGATTATATGACAAAGGTTACACAAAGGTGAAAGCAGAGTGAGTCTGTGATGAGAACATCCCCAAGTTCCATCTACAATACGGCTGCACATCCTGTAATCAAAGCAAAACAGTGTAGTAACACATAAGGGTATTTCTCCTTAACTGTATGCCCAATTCTAGGTCATTCCACAGGACTTAGAAGTCTGGGAGAATAGGTCAGCTTCCATCTAAAATTGAAAACATCAGAATAAAGAAATTCTGGTTCTCCAGTGCCAAAATGAAAACTACTCAGGGTGATGGCTGGATCGCTCTCATATGCGGAGCCCTAGTTCTTCTCCCAGAGATACTGTCAAAAAATAAGCCCACTAAAAATAAGCAACAAGCACTCACATTTTCCAATCTAGAAAGAAGATATCCAGAATGGCAGATAAGTAGTTAAGCAGGCTCTTTATATCTATTTTAATGGCACATACAACAAACAAAGATCCCTCAAGGATGGTGAAATCTCCATCGAGTGCAATTTTCTCTAAATTCTAAAGAGCATTTAAGAACATTAAATCCCACACAATAGCCTAAAATGAATAAATCTTTATCTTTTTTGTACCTACAATGGGCAAAAGTATCAAATTATAGTTAAAAGTAATTAAATATTCTGATCAGTCTCTGATTTCCTTTGTGCCTGTATTTCAATCAGTTGCAGTAAAATGTGCTCAGTGAGTGTCCCAAAAAGCAGAATCAAAAAGTATGTTCCTTTTTAAGTACGGCATTACAAATGGTCCTTCTAGTTGTTTGTGATACTGAGCTAACCTCAAATACAATAGATTATATTACAGTAGATTACCTATTTTATCATATTCAAATATACTTACTGTTTCAACTATAAAAAGTTTTTTTCATCATCTTACAGGAATAAAAAGACCTAATATAGAGCCATGATGTTTTTTAAGCAAAATAAATTACTAAAACTCAGAGGCAATTCAAGGGAAAGAGGAATCACACAGCAATGCTCTATCCTAGAGGGAAAAAGAAACAGAAAACAGCGTTGTAAAAATGAGCTAAGCCAGGCAGAGAGCAAAATACTGAAGTCCTCTATTATTTTACTCTTAAATAATGCCAGTTACAAAAGGCAGAATCTATTTTAAAAATAAATAAATAAGGGCTAAAAGGGACAAAACATTGGAGTCATTCCTCTGCCATTAACTCTCCCAGTTTTAAAACTTCAGAAATTAAAAAATACACACCTTCCAACAGATCTCAGAAAAGATATACTTATAAAACTGATTTATAATGGAACTCATTATACATTTGTGATGAAAATTGGAAAAATACCACGGTTCACTCTTTCTCGGAGGCACCTTCCTAAAAAAAATTGGGCTCGTAGCATCAAATATCAGACAGAAATAAAAAGATCCTTCTTTCAGATCATTTTACTACTGTTTGATTCTGAAGGAATCAAGTCTCCTGATTCTATAGTATTATCAGGAAAATGAAGATCAGTGACAGACAGTGTTGGGGTAATATCAAATGCCACAAACCTGTACTTTCCATTTTACAGCTGGGGCATCTCTTTAAATCTTTAATGGCCAACAGAAAAGGCAAACAGCAGAGAGATTGCATGCTGGTGGCCACCATGCTGAACGCGGCCACCCATCTGAACTTTTGTTTCACCCACTGTACATGTATGCATGGGTGTATGTGTATTTCATTAGTTGCCAGTGTGGAAAACTCCAGGAGAGAACACCAATATCTGTATTTTCATTTTTTTTTTAATGGGAGAGCTGGGTCATGTTCCCAAATGGCAACAATATGCTATGTGAATAGCAGGTAGCTCTTTAGAGAAGAGTCATGAATATCCAGCTAGGTGCCTTCTCCACCCAGTCCCACTTGTTCATTTATATTTCTTAAAGAGTCCCTAGGGCCATCTGAGTTTGCTCCCATGGCCTGGCCCAATAAGTTATTTACTAAGCAAGTCAATTATTGCCTATGAGGAAGGTATCATTAAAATTACCATCAATACACAAGCTCATGTAATTCTCCCAATAGTCCTGTAGCTTAGATACAATTATTCAGAAAAGGGATGTTACTTACACAAGAACACACAGGTCTGAACCAGATATTACTCTCAATCCTCTATAACTGACACTATACCACAACTGTTCTTCACAAAATTAAATTTTAGGCATCATAAAAATATCTGTGAGTTAATATGAATAGCTACTCTACTTGCTCAAAGGTAAATAAACATCACAAGTGAAAAATTTCTCCATGAGCCTCATAAAACTAAAAATGTAACAATTCCAAAAGAAAGAAGTTGTCTAGGTTAGTCTTTCCACCACTATTGGCAATTGTCTAAGATAAAATCATGTTCCCAATATTATTAGCAGTAAAATATGGAGTGATTTTTCTAACCTCCAATTACAACTACACAAACTTTGGTTATTGTCTATAAATAAGAAAGTCACTTCCAAGCCAACCAGAAATATGTATCAAATTGATCACAACCAGTAACAGATTTCTTTGTTCTTTCTCCATTCCCACTGCTTCACTTGACTAGCCTTAAAAAAAAAACAACAACAACAAACTTTTTTTTAAAATAGGCCAAGTCCCATTACTTGGGAAGGCCAAGCAGGGAGGATAGCTTGATCCCAGGAGTTTGTGACCAGTCTAGGCAACAAAGCAAGACCCCATCACTACAAAAAAAAAAAAAAAAAAGCAAGACCCCATTGCTACAAAAAAAAAAAAAAAGAAAGAAAGAAAGAAAAAGAAAAAGGGAAAAAAAATGCAACAAAGCAAAACCCCATCTCTACAAAAATAAAAATAAAAATTAGCCAGGCAAGGTGGTTCCAGCTATTCAGGAGGCTGAGGTGGGAGGATCACTTGTGCCCAGGAGTCCGAGGTTGCCACGAGCCGTGATAGCACCACTGCACTCCAGCCTGGGCCACAGGCCCTTGTCTCAAAAATAAAATAAAAATGAAGAAACAAGCATTAAGTTACAACTTGAGTTAAGGAAGCAAATAAGAAAGTGAAAATTCTCACATTTTCATCCGTGAGAAATAAGCTTTGTAACATAGGCCTTTTATACAGTTGAGTCATTTTTACCTACATATTCCATGTGAAACGTCGAAATAAGTTTTTTTTTTTTTTTTTTAATAGAAATGGACAAAAGCCGTATTTAAATGTGGTTGGGTACCCATTTTAAAACCTCAGCATATCCACCACCTCTAGCAAAATGTGCCAGCAGCAAGCAGGTGATTAATAAATCCAGAACTTGGAAATGAGTAAGCTTCACAATAACAAAAATATCCACCAAGATAATCCCCAAACCTGGTAGATGGTAGTAAACACCCTGAATGCACAAGCCCTAGGGCCTGAGTCTGGGGATCAAATACAGGGGACACTCCAACCATGACACCCCTTTGCTTAAAACATTGTATCATGACAGGGGTAGACCTGATTCCAAAACTTCCCCCCGAGTAAACCCAAAGACCTCCGACTTCCAGAGCCAGGTTGAAGAAACCACCTGAACACTGGCTGGTCAGCCACTCAATAGCCCATTGTCGTCTATTCCCCGAGCTTTGTGCTTCTGGTCAGCAAATTATCTACTCCACCTCCAACACTCAACATCTGCTTAAGTAGCTCCTAACTCCTTCTTATCAAAAAGATCATTTCTAGGGAGTTTGGTAAGATTTAGGCAAGTTTTCATGACAGAATGCTGCCATGGCATTCAACAGTGTTTATAGGCAAGTTTTCATGACAGGATGCTGCCATGGCATTCAACAGTGTATACTCTACACTCTACACCGTTCCTGCCCTCTAGGAGCTTCCAGTCCATGAGGAAGGCAATCAATAAGGCAATCAAACACATAAAGCAAAAGTTGTATACATGGTTGAACAACATGAAAATGAAGTGAAACACACATGATACAGCCACAGAGAATACAAGGGGGGAAAGAATGTACTTAAGAGAGAGAGACGAGGCAGAGAAAGAAACATCATTTGGAGAAAAGAGACATCATTTTAGTTAAAGGCATTGACAGGGAGAGATGATAGGGTTCGAAGACGGGAACAGCACACACAAGGATGTTGAGGCAGTAAAAAGGGTGGCATGCGGAGGCCTCCCTGGTAAATCTTGATGAAGTGATGTTGGGGAGAAGTGGGAGGCTGAAGATGCACCAAGTCAGGATCCTTCAGGACCTTAAAGGAACTTGGGAAGGCAATGAAGGACCAACGTGGCAGTCAATATGGTCTGATATATGCCTTCCTTTAAAGCAGCGTTATTGAGATATAACGGTTTTTAGTATAATTACAGACTTGCATAACCATTACTGTAATCTAATTTTAGAACATTTTTACTAATATATGCTTTGTAAAAATGACTCTGCTGGGCAGGGAACAGATTGGAGGCAGGTGGGCAAGAGCAGTGGCTCCTCACCCCGATCCCCAGGGTGAGTCAAGACGAATCATCGTTGAGTGTGTACTTGCACCTGTGCACAGGGGACTGGGGTGGGACTGCTCCTGGCAGAAAAGGTTTGGAAAGCAAAACAAATATTCAGCTCATATATTTATAATTACTTGGCCAAATGTCTAATAAACGTGTTTTTAGATTTCTTTTGATATTATTTTTACAAACTTCACCTTTGCCCTTCTTCATCTGAATTAGGATTGATCACAAAATGAACTGCTTAGACAAAACAATGGGGAAAAAAAAAGATAACAGTTAATGAGAATCAAGCCACATACAAGTATTCACAAAGAAGATAAGGAAGGAAAGAATACACATTATTACTAAATTTTCCCTTAGCTATATAGTACATAAAACTACACCCTTGATACCATACAAGAAAAAAAACTTCCTGCCTGTGTGATACTTGTAGAGGTACAGAAGGCTCTACTATTGATTTCTGAGGAATCTTACATTAGTGATGATTAAAATTTTTTTAAAAAAAATGGCTGGGCACAGTGGCTCACGCCTGTAATCCTAACACTTTGGGAGGCTGAGGCTGGCGGATTGCCTGAGCTCAGGAGTTTGAGACCAGCCTGGGCAACACGGTGAAACCCCTTCTCTACTAAAATTGGCGTGCGCCTGTAGTCCCAGCTACTCGGGAGGCTGAGGCAGGAGAATCACTTGAGCCCGGGAGGCGGAGCTTGCAGTGAGTCAAGATAGCGCCACTGCACTCCAGCCTGGGTAACAGAGCGAGACTCTGTCTCCAAAAAAAAAATCATTGTTTTAAACATGGATGTGAGCATGGCCTCAATCTCAACTCTGCCTCCCAAAACAATCCTTAAAAGAACTCTTCCATAAGTCAGTGTGAGCACACCTAAGCAAAGGCTAATTCATAAATTAAATCTATGATAAGTTGTCTCTGCACAATGAGAAAGATTTTGTCTTTAGCACCTGTTCAGGATGGCTCTATAATCAAGCATGTGTATTCAGAGACAAATATGCTTTTGGGCTAACAGGTAGAAAAAATACCAAATATACTGCTCTCTTCCTCACTCCAAGTCTATAGGACCATTTCTTCCCCCTCAAACACAGGCCTCTCATCGGCTTTGTTTGATTCAATCAATGCAGGCCTGTCCCTGGCATTTCAAAGGAAAAAAAAAAAAAAAAAAACTCAAGGAATCGGAGTTAGTATTGCCCAGGCAACCACTTTAATGTTGCTAGTCAGAATATCCCAGGGCTACAGGTTCATTTTTGTTATCTCCATTTTTATTAGGTGTTAGATTTGCTTCTTTTCCAGCAAGAATGAGGCTGGCTTTGTTCTCTTCAATTGCAGGAAGAAATCATCAGAAGAAGTATCTTGCATTTTGCTTTGCTTGAAGAGGAGTTATTAACTTGAAATAACACAATACGAGTTTCAAGGAAAATAATTTAAAAGGGCTATTACAATCTTAAATAAAGTGATTTAATTAAAAAAATTCTAACCACATAAAAATTTTCGCTAGAGCACATCAAGATGGCTAAAGCACTTATCTCTAGGTCTGTTTAAATAGCTCTAAAAGCAATTTCTTAAATTAATTATATAGGGGAAAATGTTTTGCCTTTTTGGGAAGAAGAGCCATTTAACCGAAGTCCTTTCCTGATGAAGAAACTGCAGCTATTTAAAAAGTGGGGTTTGTTTCCTTTCTCTTTTTTGGCTATGCTTTTTCAAAAACCTCCTCTGGCTCTGACCAATTATGCCGTAAGATCAATCTGAAGAGTCAGACAGAAAAGCAGTTTGATGACTTTGGAAAGCTCACATCCAAAATTGAAAGTTTCAGTTCAGTATTCCCCCACCCCCCTCAATATCTATTTGTATACAAGAAGCTGTGTGAAATCAATTTCAAGAACACTTTTCAACTCTGAATTTAAATCCTTTTATGACTCTGCAATATAGTCAATCAAACTTCGGATAGGAAGGAGAATAAAAAGACAGTTTCCTTTTTTTAAAAAATAAATACACTAATGTTGAAGAGGAATTTTGTATCTTTGGGGGCTTCCCTAACAGGCAAAACTGAATGAAACAAACTGTTCCCTTGATTTATAGACAACAAACGAGAAAGATATAGCGTGTGCAGTAAAACACTCTGGAACAAATTGGGACAACCAGGTGCCAAAGCCAAAGAACCGCAGATCACAGAAATCCTGGGTGAATTCTGAAAAATAAACACTGCTTTAAATATTACTTACAAAGGTTTATTAAACAGATTTGCTCTTAAATATCACCTCTGCATAATCAGTGAGTGAGTATTAAGTGAAAAGGTGAGAGAAATAGATGGTATTAGAAGCAAGTGGAAACCTCAAGTTTTTCTTGCATGCCTGTCCATTCATATTCTAGTTAATCTATTCTTTGATATTTAACATAATGGAACCAAACACTAGAGGAGAAAAAAGTCTGCAGATTTAAGTATTTCAGAAATCATACATGATATCTGAGGTTTATTCAAGAACCAGTGTTTCAGTAAAAGCAAGAAAGAGAAAAAACACTTTGTAAAATACACTTAGGAAGTTTCTCTTTAATAGTCATGCTCTAACCAGAGAGTTCTTATTAAAATAATTTACCCAAAGTGAACAGATGTTGGCCGGGCCTGGTGGCTCATGTCTGTAATCGCCATATTTTGGGAGGCCAAGGCAGGCAGATCGCTTGAGCTCAGCTTAGGAAACAACGGTAAGACCCATCTCTACAAAAAATACAAAAATTAGCCAGGTACAGTTATGTGCACCTGTAATCCTAGCTACTTGGGAGGCTGAGGTGGGAGAATCACTTGAGCCTGGGAGGCAGAGGTTGCAGTGAGCCGATATTTTGCCACTGTATTCCAGCCTGGGTACAGAGCAAGACTTTGTCTCGTAAAATACAACAAAATAAAATAAAACAAAGTGAAGAGATGATCAATCTCAGGATGAAATAGTGGAGGGAATAGGGAAATGAGACTAAAGATACTGTGGCAGAAACAAAGATTTTTAATTTATGTTTTGGGAAGAAGTCAGGAATGTTTTTTAAAGCTCCATCTCAATGTCAAAGAAATAAATCCATTCCTAAAATTTCTCCTGCTTTGCTTTAGTTGCTAAAATTCACAAAGAAAATGAGTAATGGTGCTGGTGATAGGTAATGCTTCTTTAGCACTTACCATGTACCAGGAGGCACTGTGCTGATTTATTCAACTGAAATATCTCATTTAATCCTCACCAGAGCTTTCTGGGATAAATGCTCTCATTATTCCCATTTTAAAAACCAAGCAACCTAGGCACAGAATGGTTAAGGACCTTGCCAAAGTCACACTGCACATGACAGAGAAAGGAATACACACCCAGACACTAAACAGATAGAGAAAGGGAAGGGAAGCTCCACTGGACCCCCTAATCAAGTGTGAGGGGCTACAACATAGAAATGAAAGGTGTGGAGTTAGTTATTTCACAAAATATAGAAAGTATAAAAACCCAAACATGAAATACCAATATAGAAAATGTTTGAACTAATACAAAGTGAACTTTGACCGGTGTTTCTCCTGGACAATTCAAATTTCATAGAATTCATCTCGAGAACACTACTAGGTACTTAAATGCCCAACCCTGTGTCCCACAAGAAACACAGTATGTTTTTTACTGTCCTTTTAAGAGATTTCACACTGTAAAAACCCTCTAGTTGCACTAAAAATACTATAATAAAAGTGATCATTCCTGAAAATTATTACGAGGCTTGCAAAGAGAATTCTAACACTACAGCCTACACAGGAAGGCATTATGCTAACACCAACTAACTGCTGCGAAAACAATTCACTTTCTTTAAAACAGAAAAAGGGAACGTCCCACTCAGGCATATGTTCGCATTTTAACTGAGCAGTGGGGATAAGAAACAGCCTTCCAAATTGCGCTGTCCGACACAGTCGCCCCTAGCTAATACAGGATTTCAAACGCTCAGCAAGAAACAAAAAGGCAAAATATCTCGTCAACATTTTAAAAATTCTGATTACATGTCAAAATGACATTTTAGATATACCGGGTTATATAAATTATTCTAATTAATTTCACCTGTTTCTTTTTACTTTTTATGTTTGCTGCTATAAAACTTAAAAGTACCTATGTGGGCCAGGCACAGTGGCTCACCACTGTAATCCCAGCACTTTGGAAGGCCAAGGCAGGTGGATCACTTGAGGTCAGGAGTTCAAGACCAGCCTGGCCAACATGGTGAAGTCCCCCATCTCTATTGAAAATACAAAAAATTAGCCAGACATGGTAGTGGATGCCTGTAATCCCAGCTATTCAGGTGGCTGAAGCAGGAGAATCACTTGAACTTGGGAGGTAAAGGTTGCAGTGAGCCAAGATTACACCACTGCACTATAGGCTGGGTGACAGGGCCATACTGTCAAGAAAGAAAGAAAGGGGAAGGAAAGGGGAAGGGAAGGGGAAGGGAAGGGGAAGGGAAGGGAAGGGAAGGGAAAAGGAAAAGAGGGAGAGGGAGAGGGAGAGAGAGAGAGAGAGAGAGATTAAGAGAAGAAAAAGGAAAACAAAGTACCTATGCAGTTCATGTTCCTTTCCTACTGGACAGTGGAGAACCAGAGAAAAAGCTGGAAACATAAGTGGGAAAAAGAAATCTCCATCTACAATGTCTGGCATGTGTGGCTTTAAAGCCCTGTATAGCACTATGAAAGGGAGCTTCTGACCAGGCACAGTGGCTCATGCCTGTAATCCCAGCACTTTGGGAGGCCGAGGTGGGCAGATCACGAGGTCAGGAGATTGAGACCATCCTGACCAACATGGTGAAACCCCGTCTCTACTAAAATACAAAAAATTAGCTGGGCGTGGTGGTACACGCCTGTACTCGCAGCTACTCGGGAGGCTGAGGCACAGGAATCGCTTGAACCCGGGAGGTGGAGGTTGCAGTGAGCCAAGACCGTGCCACTGCACTCCAGCCTAGCAACAGAGCAACACTCTGTCTCAAAAAAAACGAAGTGAGCTTCTGTGTCTCCTTCATGGCACACGTCCTACTAATGCTCCTGCCCCCAAGCACAAAACTAGTCAAACCCTCTGTCTTTCAATTCTCTACCTATCCCATTCCCACAATTTAGGGGAACTCTACTTCTTCTCTTTTCTTTTTCTCTATTCAAGAAAGTGCTAACTCAATGCGGGTAAAAAGTATTTTTATGGAGCCAAATCGTTCCTTGGTCTATTCATTGCTTTAGCAATGGAAATGTGAGGCTCATAAATCCATCAGGAAGCCTAACACCTTGGCTTGGCATTGAATAATGCAGAAACAGTAGAACAGTGTTCAGCAGGTTTTCAGAGGGAACTGAGTTAAAGGGGCCCACAGCAAATACAGAAAATAGGACAATTTCATTATAGTCATTACTATTTCTGAAAAGCAGAACCAAGTGAATCAATGTTGTAACCTAGAAATCCAGTTCCCAAACTTTCAATGGCCACAAACACTCTGCAAGTAGCACGGCTTTGGAACCCCCTTCCCTAAAGTTGACTCTCCCTTTTTCAATAATGTGATAAGTGAACAAAAGCAAACTTTCTAATAAGTCTAGGCACCCCTGGGGGTGCCCAAGTCACCACATGACCATTCGTCTTAGAGTCACCTTTCTAACTTCATGCCTACCTCTCTAAGACAGTGTCCCTTAGGGCACATAGTCCTAAATGCCCAAATCACTGGCTTAAAATGTGGATGGACAAACACACCCCTCAGATCATGATTCCACTGGACTATTGTGAGGCTTGAGAAGAATATTTTTAACAAACTCCTGTGATCAAATGCAAGTGGTCAACAAACCACTTTCTGAGCAACACCAATTTGCTCAAATCATTAACAATGAAACTCCACTGTCAATGGAAGACAAGAAAAATGAAAATATTTCATAAAATAAGTTTAGAAAAACATTCTTAAATAAGCCCTCTACAATGATGTGTTTGCAGAAAGCCTGGAGATAAAAATGTTTTGCATTTCTTCCTGGTGTGGGTTTTGAAGGTCACAGGACTCACAACAGATGTGGCCTGGTTTGAGCCATAAAGGTCTGTATGGCTAATGACAGTTAGTGTAAAAGCACGACAGCTGAGGCACTGTAGCTGCAACAGTTGGTGGCCTCCAGCCCAGCAGGACAAGCCCCTGGTTCTGCCAACACAGACGGTATCCCTTACAGGCAAGCTGCCCAGGAGTGGCACCAGCAACTTACGTGCCCTGTGGTGGTCACAAACCCCTTCAGTCAAAGAAATCGCAGCAGACCTAAGGAAGACCCATCTCAACATATCTCAGGTGCAAAATAAGACACATTATCATTTTCATGGAGCAAATGAAATGAACCTCCACGTTACGGGCAACAATCTTGGGAGCCATGAAACTAATCAATCATTATATTATCACAGATCAAGGCATTTCCATGATAAATTCTTTTTTTAATAGCATTTATTGTTTTTTCTGATAATAAAAGCAATAAATATTCACTACAGAAGCACATTAGGCAAAGTACATTAATGAGCAGAGTACATTAAACAGGCAAGAGAGTACCTAAAAAGCATAAACAAGAAAATAAAAATAACCATAACCACTGTTCCAATTTCAGTGTACTTTCCTCCTTTGTTCTAAAAATCACTAGGCTCATGTTTTAAATGCATGGTGAATTGTTAAAAAATGAGCATGTTAAACCATATAACTCCCCAAATGAAAGAATGTGTAAAAGTAAAGCTCATTTCCATAAAAATTAAAAGTACTGCCACTAATAGGCCGTGTAACTTTGCCCAAACCTACTCCCTTGTCTGTGGAAGCAGAGGACTGGGAAAATGATTGCTATGGTCACAAGATCTTACAAGGTCTAAATTAACTATTTACCTTTATCGTTGAGTAATCTGAATCAACCCAGAGCAAACACAGCAAACTGATAGCCTACTCTATGAAACCCAAAAATATAGCAGTTTGTAAATGTCAATCAGTTGCCAACCTTTACAAAGGGGAAAGGACACAGGACAATCAGACTTTACTCTTTCCTTTAAAAATGTTAGTATCAAGCCATCCTGAAACCTATGACAACAACTGGCCCGGATGCACAGTTGTGGGCCATCTTCACTTAGTACATATGTTCTCCCCTTCACCACTGCCCCTACTAATCACTATTCTCCCCTCAGCTGGGATGCCAGGTATCAGCTGCCAGTTACCCTTGCTCCTGTATTTAATTCTGTAAGCCCCTTTAGTGACTTACAGGGAGCCTCTCTGGTCTTTTTTTTTTTTTTTTTTGTTTTTTTTTTTTGAGACAGGGTCTCTCTCTGTGTCCCAGACTGGAGTGCAATGGTGCAATCTCATCCCACTGCAGCCTCAACCTCCCAAGCTCAAGTGATCCTCCCATCTCAGACTCTCAAGTAACCAGGACAACAGGTACATGCTACCATGTCCAGCTTTTTTTTTTTTTTTTTTTTTTTGTGGTACAGATTAGGTCTCACTATGATGCCCAGACTGGGCTCAAACTCCTGGGCTCAAGCAAGCCCTCCATCTCAGCTTCACAAAGTGTTGGAATTATAGGCATGCGCCACCAGGCCTGCTCCCTGGTCCTTTTAAGCATATGGGTTTTCAAATATGTTAGAGCACCTAAGATATAAAATAATAAGATACAAAAAATACATAGCTCTTAGCTACATCATCTTAATTGAAAACTTACTGTGTGCATGCTAGATACCTTTTTTTTTTAACTTGTTTTCTTGAGAGAGGGTCTTGCTCTGTCTTCCAGGCTGGAGGGCAGTGGTGCAATGAGAGATCACTGCAGCCTCTAACTCCTAGGCTGAAATGATCCTCTTGCCTCAACCTCCCGAGTAGCTGGGACTACAGGCACACGCGACCACATCCAGCTAATTTTTAAAATTTTTTGTAGCGATGGTCTCATGCTACATTGACCAGGCTGGTCTTGAGCTCCTAGTCTCAAGTGATTCTCCTGCCTCAGCCTCCCTCCCAAAGTGTTGGGATCACAAATGTGCACCACCATGCATAGCTTTAAATCTTTTATTTTAACCCTTTATTCCTCACGGTATCCTTTTAAAGTAAGCACCAGACTTGCTCAAGGTCACACAGGTGTGTGCTGAGACATATCCACCTAACTCCAAGTTCAAGACAGCGAAGAAAGTAAATCATTCGGGACTCTGTAATTCACTCCTCTCCAATAGCCTGTTCCTCTTTGCCAGCATGCTAGGCAAATTTGAGAGGCATAAATGCACTCTAACAAGATGAAAGAAAGACATGGAGATGGAAATGGGGCTGAAAGTGGCAAATGTCAACAGAGAAGAAGAAAAACAATGAAAATATCACAAATGCTTCAGCTACCAGCTGGTAAAGTGCTTCGCCTCACAAACAGGTAGACCAGCCTTCCACACCACACCAAAGCAACACTGTAAAGTGATAAAACCCAGGCATTATCAGTAGCCAAGAAGCTTCGCAAACTGCTGAGGAGAAAAATTCTCCAAAATTGGAAATAATGAGAAGACATCATGACCTTTCAATGTCATGGTAGGTGAAGAATTTAACAAGCTCACCTCAAATTATTTAGTTACCTACAACATATCATTGTTTGACTTGATATTACTGTGATTAAAGGTAAGACTTGGTGACCTTACATATTAACCTGTAGATTTATATGCAGTTTAAAGAAAGAAAAACAGTCAGCAGTTGTGTTACCCTGTAGGACATTAACCAGTGTTGGCTGTAATCTAGCAGTCATATTCTGGCATGCCTTTGTAACTTATTAATACACAGTTCCTCAAAATGTCCTTTAAACCAAATTTACTTGATTATTGTTTGCCTTATTAATGATTTGCATTTGACATGTATTCATTTTGTTTGTATAAAAGCCATGGTTTTAACTTTTTGATATGGGCTGGGAACAGTGGCTCATGCCCATAATCCCAGTACTTTGGGAGGCCGAGCCAGGCAGATCACCTGAGGTCAGGAGTTTAAGACCAGCCTGGCCAACAGTCCGAAACCCTGTTTCTACTAAAAATACAAAAAAAATTAGCTGGGTGTGGTGGCAAGCATCTGTAATCCCAGCTACTTGGGAGGCTGAGGCACAAGACTCTCTTCAACCTGGGAGGCAGAGGTTGCAGTGAGATGAGATCACACTACTGCACTACTCCATCTCAAAAAAAAAAAAAGAAAAGAAAAGAAAAGAAAATTATGATTTTACACTGCAATGACTTTAAACCACTTTCCCAAACAACTTGGGCGCCAGGCCTATCCCTCTCTCCTCCTGCATTCAAAACTACAGCACTCAGAAAAATGCCACAGAAAATCAACAGCTCAATCTGAGTAAGCTGGAACAGCTCAACAAATCATAAATTCGAGGGAACTGTCAATCTAACAAAGAAGATTTCTAGGGATGCAAAAATACAACAATAATAATCCTTAATGGCAAAACTTCAGGCATCAGAACACGCAATTTAGGGGACATGCACTGGAGAAGATACAATTCTATCAGCAGTGTTTAATGGATTATTCAATGGCTTTGTGGGTATCTTATATGTCCTAGGTAGGAAAGCACCTACTTACAATTTTATTTAGCAGTTTTTTGGTGTTATCCATTTAATGGCAGTATATTTCCATTATACAAATTCTGAGTACAAGTGAGATTTATTTCCCTCAAATTAGCTCAATTTCTCTAGATACACTCTAACAACCAAATCCTATGTATTTACAACCATTAACCCATACATAGCTCTATCAATGCTGAAAAGGATCCCAGCAAGTCATAAATCAAAAGACCCTTTCACTTGAAAGAGATGGTAAAGCAGACAGCAGGATAAGCGGAAGCCCCAAAGCAAAGCCACTACACATAAACCACAGTAATGAAACTTGACTGAAGTCTGAAGATAAGAACTGCCGCTCTGTGCAGATTGATGTCACAAGGTCATAGAGTATGATGATTCATTGGAAATATTTAAACTAGAGAGGTTAGATTAAATGTGTGAGGAAGGCCTGTTCTCTACCACTCATCCCAGCCAGTCATAAGCTTCTGGCTCTTCTCCAACTAACACTCAACAGTGCCTTATTTGATACCAGTGAGGCAAAAACCCAGCTTTGTTGATACCACATACCTATCATACCCAAGTCAGACAGGACTGAACGATCAGAGAACTCTCCTGCTAGGCCAGGCCTCGTTCTCTCCATCTGACTCAAAATTGGATTCCAGAAAAGGAATAAAACAGATGATAAGACATTACCAATCCGTTAGAACTGGCCCTCAGGATTAAACGTGCCACATGAAAGGGAAGATTTCTCAAGGAGTGCTGTGGTCATTTGCAGTGAACACAGTAGCCATTCCAAGCCAAAAAAAAAAAAAAAAAAAAAAGGTAGGGGAAGTGCTGGAGGTAGGCAGGGAATCAAGTCTTCAAAAAAGAGAAGAATAGAGTGGGTAGAATCACTCTATCCAAATTCAAGACTTGTTCTATATCTGAAGTTATCAAGACGATGTGGTATAGGCAGAGATTCAGGCATAAAGATCAATGGAACAGAATAGAGAACCCAGAAAGAGACCCACAGAGTACGGCCAACTGATTTCTGAAAAAGGTGCAAAGGCAATTCAATGGAGGAAAGACAGTCTTTTCAACAAATGGCGCTGGAGTAATCGGATATCCATAGGCGGAAAAAAAAAAGTGTACCTATATACCTCGGCCTTTGGGAGGCCGAGGTGGGTGGACCACTTGAGGTCAGGAGTTCCAGATCAGCCTGGCCAACGTGGTGAAACCCTGTCTCTATTAAAAATACAAAAATTAGCCAGAAATCACTTGAACTCAGGAGGTAGAGGTTGCAATGATCCCAGATCAAGCCACTGCACTCCAGCCTGGACAACACAGCAAGACTCCATCAAAAAAAAAAAAAGTGTATCTCAACCTAAATCTCACAGCTTACACAAAAATTAACTCAAAATGGATTGTACATTTAAATGTAAAGTATGAAACTTATAAGTGGTAAGAAAGGAGAAGAGAAAATCTTCTGTACCTGGTGCTTGGTGAAGAGTTTTCAGATATGACAACAAAAGCATCAGCCAGAGGGAAGAAATTAATCAATTACATTTCATTCAAAGTAAGAATGTTTGCGCTATAAAGAGCCTTAGTGAGAGGAAGTGGGAACAGGCTCTATACTGATAAAAATATTTGCAAACCACATATCTGATGGGGGACTACTATCTAGAATGTGTGAAGAACTCTCAAAACTCAACAGTAAAAAGAAATCCAGTAAGAAAGTGGGCAAAAGACACAAAGAGAGGACAGCAAATGAGCACTTGAAAGGATATTCAGTATCATTAGCCATCGGGAAAATGGAAATTGGGACCACACTGAGATATCACTGCATACCTATCAGAATCGCTAAAATAAAAAAAATGGTAATACCAAAAGCTGCAAGGAGTGGATGCACAAAAACTGGATCTCTCATGCATTGCTGGTGGGAATGTGGAGCGGGAAAGGTACTCTGGAAGAGCTTGGCAGTAAAAAAAAAAAACCTAAATATACATTTACCATACACCCCAGCAACTGTATTCCGGGGTGTTTATCCCAGGGAAGTGAAAACTTATGATCATCCAAAAACGTGTACACACTGTTAATATTTGACTTTGTAGCAGCTAGGAAGTGAAAACAACCAAAATCTCCCTCAAAAGGGGAAAGGTTAAACCAACTGTGGTGCATCCACGACATAGAATACTACTTTACAATAAGGCCAAGCAAAACTACTGGCACACCATGACGTGGATGGAGATCAGGGGCACTATGAAAGTCACATACTATATACAAATTATATGATTCTATGTATATAACTTTTTTTTATTTTGGAGATGGGAGTCTCACTCTGTCACCCGGGGTGGAGTACAGTGGCATTAATTCAGCTCACTGCAACCTCTGCCTCCCGTGCCTTGGCCTCCCAAGTAGGTGGGGTTACAGATGTCAACCACCATGCCCAAGCTAATTTTCATATTTTTAGTAGAGACAGGGTTTCACCATATTGGTCAGACTGGTCTCAAACTCTTGACCTCAAGTGATCCGCCCGCCTCAGCCTCCCAAAGTGCTGGCGTTATAGGGATGAGCCACAGGGCCCAGCCCAATATTCTCAAAATGACAAAATGAGAGATGTAAGGCACATTAGTGGATGCCATGATTTGGAGATAGTAGAGGGAAGGATGTGTGCGATTATAAAGGGGTAGAATGAGGGAAATCTTTGTGACATGGGCATCATCCAGTATGTTGACTTCAGCAGTGGTTACACAACACATGAGATAAAATGTCCACAAACTACAAACATATATTGTGCCAATATCAAACTCCTGGTTTTGATATTGCACTGTAATCCTATAAGATGGAACCACTAGAGAAAACAAAAAAAGGGGGTATATGGGACTGCTCTGTACTATCTTGGCACCTTCCTGTGAATCTATAATTATTTCAAAATTAAAAGTTAATGATATTTGTAATAATATATATCTCTTCTAAAGATAACATAACATTAGCCATCATTTTTACTTTCTATCCAACCCTTTTGGATAAAAACAAGGACCTCATAACATAAGAAAATATATATTTAAAGACAATGAGACCACGGGGGTTTCCCTTTTCTTGTTTCACCAAAAATGTGCACATGTATCCTATTTATAATGGTAATACCAAGGGCAAGAGAAGGAGGAAGATGAGGACAGATAAAACTTAGCAACTTCTTAGAAAGATATCTCCACAGATAATCAGGCCATGAAAATTAATGCTGTTGTGACAGTAAAAAGGAAAAAAAAAAAAAGTAGAAAAGTCACCGTGCCTTTAAATCTGTAACTTCCTGTCGATCATCCAATAAAATACTGGGAAATAAACAAAAGTTTATTACTACACATTACCAGGCCTTTGAACAATGTGCCAATTAAAGGATGGATTATATAAATTCTGTAACAAAGACATTTCCTGAAAATAAAGGAGACAGGAAATCAGAATAGTCCTAAATATTTGACTTAGGCTGAATACTGCATAGTTCTAATCTAGGGTTGGGTCACAAAACCAACTCCTCTAAATTTATCATCAACCTCTGCTCACTCTGACAAACCCACTTCCCAAATAATTTTTTGAGTTCCACTTGTATCTCTCAAATCATTCAAATTAAAACATTACTTTCAGAACTCCAACATGAGTTGGCACCTTTATACCGTTCTTAAGAACAGAAAATACATTTCCATGATTGAATAACTATGTATTAGGCATCCTGTGTGCCAGATAGTACACCCCATATTAAGGAAAATTTAAAAAGCAGTTTAAAAATTTAACCAAAATAAACAGACATAACATAAAATTCACCATTACTCATTTCCTAACAAAAATTACAATTTCCCTTTGAAGTTATAGTACTGAAATTAAAGGAAAACAGGACTAGAAATTTGATATTGACTTTCATATTTTATATAGTTGCTTTAAATATAAGCCTTACAGGGAGACTTATGCATAAACAGAGTTCCAAAACCCCAATTCTAATTCTAGCAAGTGGGCTGGATGCCCCGTCCTGTATCTGATCCCCTCCCTTATCCCGACTGCTTCCTTTGCTACATCAAAATCAATTTAGTGTCCAAATTTCCCTTTAGCTCAACTGCAAACTTTGCTACGGTTTGAATGCATCCCCCAAAGTTCAGGTGTTAGAAACTTGACCCCCAATGCAGTGGTGTTGAGAGGTAGAGCCTAATGAATGTATTTGGACCACGGGGGCATTGGCCTCATGAATGGATTACTAAGGGAGGGAGTTCATTATAAAAAGACTAGTTTGGGCCGTGTGTGTGTGTGTGTGTGTGTGTGTGTGTGTGTGTGTGTGTGTGTGTGTGGTGTTGTCCTCTCTTTGCCCTTCCACCGTTTGCTATGGAAGGACACAGCAAGAAAGCCCTCACCAGATTCCAGCTCCTCAATCTTTGACTTCCCAGCCTCCAAAACCATAAACCAATAAATTTCTGTGCCTTATAAATTACTCAGTCTGTAGTAACCTGTTATAGCAGCACAACATAGATTAAGACAAGCTAAAGGGCCCGAATTGGTCTACTCCTTTTTCTGCTGGTCTCGACACAACACTTCATGTTGCCACATCTTGTCATACTAAGGAGAACCACTCTAAAGCTAAATCTGATCCACAGATGACAGAGCAGAAACTCAGAAACAATCTGAGGTTCCAGTGAAGTTCACTGGTCACTGACTGTCTGGAAATACACTGCCTCTGGATCTCCAGTATGTATACTAACTTATTTCTTTATTTTCTCATTGTTCTGAGTTGGGTCTTTCCTTACTTGAACCGAGAGCATCCCAGGTGACACATGGATTGTGCTTACATGGCAGCCCTAGCCAGGGGGTGACCTCTATAGATTTTAAGGAAAAACAAAGTTCTCCAGGAATTTCTTACTTAGGAAAATATGCAGGACACGGGTGATAAATATGAAAAACAGGACACAAAGTTATCCAAAAATATAATGTTCTTCTTGATTGTTAAATTATTATATAATATTCCATCTTATAGATGGTCAAACCTCACAGTCGGCTGATGTGACTTTGTGCGAGTTAGAAAAGGTACCGCCTTGTCTAGACAAATCTCTACCATCTTCCAGGATAAAGGCCCAAAAACTGCACTCAATTGCATAGTGTCTCTGTAGTGAATGATACCTCCAACTAGAGGCACCTCTAACCGAAACCTCTAGGAAGCCACTGTGTCCTTGAACTCATCACCAAATATTAAATGGTTAGCAACACAATCAAAACTGATGACACTATATTATTTAAAGCACTAAAATAGTTCAGGGTGCAATTCTAATGTAGGCACCCATCTGGAACAGTAATCAAATCTCAAGTAGTATCAGAGAGTGGCCAGTGACCAGAAACAGAAATGTACAATAATTCCAGCTAGGGAAGAATCAACACTGAAGGGTAAAATTTGGTGCAAATTTATTATGCTTGGTTAAATTTACAATGCAGTTGAAAGGCAAGAAGAAGTTAAATAATCCTGTAAGACAATCACCAGAGAGATGTCTGATTAAGTGCCAGCAAATAGAATAGACAATAAATTAAAATTACAAGCAAGAAGAGTGGACTTAAAGACATCACAGCTAAAATACTTAAATAATCAAGGCCATCGTAGCAGAAACAAGTGACAAATCTAATCGTCTAAGTTATAATGGCCAGTGTCTTGCCCCCGGGTAATATTTCTAAAGCCTCTAACTGCATTTTCCATTGATGGGGATTAATCCATCAATGGACGTCAGCTTTAGAAATCTAGCTACATAAGAAATACAGGTCTCTCTTCCAGCATTATTTTAATATACTCAATCATTGTGTACTTTGCACCAACCACGTCCTGGACATACAGCAGTGAAAGAAACTGAAGAAAATTCTTGCCATCCAAACCTCATCTATGATGTCAGAAGTCAGGACAGTAGCAGCCCTTGAAGTAGGAAGAGGGGAGCATGGGGAGGCCTTGGGGAGTATTAGTGATACTGTTTTTTCATATGGGAGTTGGTTACATGGCTGGGTTCAAATATTGTGATTATTCATTGAGCGGTTCACTATTATGTGTGCATTTTTCCACATGCATGTTACAATTCGAGTTTAAAAATTCCCCTGTTGGCCGGGTGTGGTGGCTCACACCTGGAATCCCAGCACTTTGGGAGGCTGAGGCAGGTGTATCACTTGAGGTCAGCAGTTCAAAATCAGCCTGGTCAACATGGTGAAACCCTACCTCTCCCAAAAATACAAAAATTAGCTGGACATGGTGGTGCGTGCTATAATCCCAGCTACTTGGGAGGCTGAGGCAGGAGAATTGCTTGAACCCGGGAGGTGGCAGCTACAGTGAGCCAAGATCCTACCACTGCACTCCAGCTCCAACCTGGGGGACAGTGCAAGAATCTGTCTTAAAAAAAAAAAAAAAAATCCCTTGTCATCATGGTGTTTACCTCCTAAAGCAGGACAGAGGAGGGATACATAATGAACAAGACAAAGTAAAACATATAGAATGACAAATGGTGCCCAGGAGAAAAAAAGCAGGGAGAGGAGACAGGACAAGTCAGGACTGCGCTGTAAAGCGAGCAAGAGCAGCCAGCGAAGGCCTTAGGAAAATGTGACATTTGAGCGAAGACTCACAGAAGCAGTCAAGAGTACGTTCAGTCTCAGAAAAGAACGTTCCAGGAAAGGGGAGAGCAATTACAAAACAGTGAGGCACAAGGGTGTCTGGGAAGTGTGAAGACCAGGAGGAACGCCAGGGTTGCTGGAGCAGAGTGAGTGAGTGATGATCAGACTCAACCTATCTGCAAGCCCTGCTTTTCCAAACCCCAAACACACATGGCCTCAATTTAGAAAGAAGACTTCAGAATTGGTTAACATAACTGCTGGGAGGAAGAAACAGGATGAAGGATTGAGAAAAGGGAAAAGGGAGGGTAAGTAAGCACAACAGGAAAGGGCCAGTCACCAGTCAGGTTGATTTCACCTCCCTGTTCCCTTTCTCTGCCACTGCCAAGCCTGCTGACAAGGACACCACCAAAGGCTGTATCATAGAGGAAAACTGGCAGTGCGGAGACCCGGGAGAGCCAAGAGTCACTACAAAGGACAGAGAAGAGGGGCACGTACCTTGAGTATGCACTCCCCACACACTTTAGCAAGAAAAGGCCTCGACACCAGTCATCCCCACGACTCCCAGCTAGAGGCCCAAGTCTGCAGGGGCTTGATAAATACTTGAGAACACTTGCAGTATTCTCTTTTAATTTAAGAAATTAAGCCCAGGACCTTTCCTCGATTAACATCTTCATAGAAAACATAAGTCAACGAACAAATTCCTTCTCCCAAATTTCTACAATTCATACCCAATTGCCATTCTTCTCTCTCCATTTTAAGATCGTATAGTTCCGTAGCAGGCAAAGCAACACAATGTCTCGTGTCTGGAATCCTTGCTGTTTGGGAAAGCTTTTGCAAGAGGAGAAGTGGAAATCCTTGCCTAAAATGAGGTTTGGGAATTTCTATTGGATTTTAGTGAGTCAGATGATGGCTAGTATCTGTACCATTCTTGATGGATTGTTGGGGACAATCCATTAAGTCAAAGCTATAACAGGTACGAATTCAATGTCGATTGTTTATCCCCTTTCAACTTAAGAACCCAAAATCCAAATTCACTGTGTGTGTTGCAATTCAATGACTGCTGGGAAGTCAATAGCATTGAATTCCATGCTTCTATTACAAATGGGAAAGGACCAGATGAGGGCAGGGCACCAGGCCAAAAAGGTTATCAAAACCTTTCTGCAAAGTCCATTTCTATCCAGCGAAATTATCAGCCTGTCTTATGAGTCTCTGGGCCACTTCAATGCCCATTGCCTTCGCAAGTCCCTGGTTTCTAACTGCTTTTAAAAAGTTACTAAGTTACAGTAGCACAGAAGACAGAACACAAGCTGCTTTTGGAGATACCCTTTTCCTGATTTTGTTTCAAAGCAACAGAGACACAGGCAAAAATTCCACCTTCTGTGCTTTCTGCTTACTCCCATGACTACTATAAAACAGTCTCAGATTTTAAAACTAAAGGACGGTCACATCACAATGTCACAAGATCATGTACTTTTTTAACCCGCTAAAGCCAGATATGTGTTAAAGTGGATCCACACCTTCTCCAGCATACAGTTTCAATCAACCTGGCATTTTTCCATTCATTTCTATGGACCACTACAGCTTGCTAAAATGAAAAGTAGCTAAGAATATAAAATGAATTTTTAAAACTAAAGCAATGTCAATGATCTAACAAATTATTCCCTGAATAAAGTTTCCAAATCTGTCTTGGTTTTCTGAGTCTTAGTTTTTTGGTTTTTGTTTTGAATTTTTTGAGACAGAGTCTCTCTCAGTCACCCAGGCTACAGTGCAGTGGCATGATCTTGGTTCCCTGCAACCTCTGCCTCCCAGTCAAGCAACTCTCCTGCCTCAGCCTCCCAAGTAGCTGGGAATACAGGTGCCCATGCCACCATGCCCGGCTAATTTTTTTTATTTTTAGTAGAGACAGGGTTTCACCATGTTGGCCAGGCTGGTCTCAATCTCCTGACCTCAAGTGATCCACCCACCTTGGCCTCCAAAGTGTTGGGATTATAGGCGTAAGCCACCATACCCAGCCGAGTCTGTTTACAAAGCTATATGTCTGGGTCAAACAGTAGCTTAATATGTTCTAATGCCTACAATAAAACACAAATCTTTTTTTTTTTTTTTTTTTTTTATTTTGGACAGGGTCTGGCTCTGTCGCCAGGCTGGAGTGCAGTGGCTCGATCTCGGCTCATTGCACCTCCACCTCCCAGGTTCAAACGATTCTCCTGCCTCAGCCTCCCAAGTAGCTGGGATTATAGGCACACACCACCACGCCCAGCTAACTTTTTTTGTATTTTTGGTAGACATGGGGTTTCACCATGTTGACCAGGATGGTCTCGATCTCTTGACCTCATGATCCGCCTGCCTCAGCCTTCCAAAGTGCTGGGATTACAGGCATAAGCCACCGCGCCTGGCCCACAAATCATTCTTTATAGTAACACCTACTAGTTCTCCTTCAAGTAAAAAAAGTGTATGTATATCAGTTTACTCATTGTGGGAAAACACAAGAGTGATTTTGAGGCAGAGACCTCTCAAGTTCTAGGTCTATTGCCTTTGGCCATGAAAACTCAGTCCTTAGTTTCCTCATCTGTAAAATGGGAATAATAACAATATGTACCTCAAAGGGTTATGGTCAGGATGATGCATTCATTGAATATAGGAAGCATGAATAAATTGTAACCATTACTATTACTGCTACTATTTTTCTTTCCTGTGGGCATTCAGAGACTAAGCACAAAAGGCAGACAAAAATGGCTTGTATGGACTATTTGACTTTAAAAACATAAAAATCTTTTACAGGCCGGGTGCGGTGGCTCAAGCCTATAATCCCAGCACTTTGGGAGGCCGAGGTGGGCCGATCACTAAGTCAGGAGATCAAGACCATCCTGGCTAACACGGTGAAACCCCATTTCTACTAAAAATATACACACAAAAAAATTTAGCCGGGCATGGTGGCGGGCGCCTGTAGTCCCAGCTACTGGGGAGGCTGAGGCAGGAGAATGGAGTGAACCCGGGAGGTGGAGCTTGCAGTGAGCCGAGATCGAGCCACTGGCACTCCAGCTTGGGCAACAGAGTAAGACTCCGTCTCAAAAGAAAAAAAAGTTTACAACATGTGAATCCAAGAAACAGTTATATAAAAACTAAACAAGAGCATCAGTATATCTTTTGCTATAAAAGTTTAAGACAAAGAAACAAGTCACCATAACTGGTTATGAAGCCCATGTCCCTGGGAATTTTTATTTTTTATTTATTTTTTGCTGAGATGGAATCTCACTGTGTTGCCCAGGCTGGAGTGCAGTGGCACGATCTCGGCTCACTGCAACCTCTGCCGCCTGGGTTCAAGTGATTCTCCTGCCTCAGTCTCCCGAGTAGCTGGGATTACAGGCGCCTGCCACTGCGCCCAGCTAATTTTTGTAGTTTTTGGTAGAGATGGGGTTTCACCATCTTGGCCAGGCTGGTCTTGAACTCCTGAGCTCGTGATCCACCCACCTTGGCCTCCCAGAGTGCTGGGATTACAGGCGTGAGTCAACATGCCCAGCTGGGAGTTTTTATTTAAAAAGTAAGCAAGTATTTTTACCAGGTAGTTTACTAGAGTTTGTCTTTTAGCCCTAAAATGCTGTGAATTCAGGACACTTCCTAACCCAACAATAAGAACAGATAATGAGAGAAAAAAAGAGTATGCATTGGGGACACATAAGATGAGTAATAAATATACCACTTTCTTTATGAAAAGGGACAATAATTTCTTTATCCATGTGTTCTTGACTTAAATAATAATAATACAAAATGCTTCTAAAACAGACTGTTATCCCACAGGGTAGACGATCTTTTGTTTTGTCTTTTTGCTTTGTAATAAGAAATTGATTTCTCTCTCCTAGTTGAGATACATCTTTGATAAACAACAAAATTCACTGTCTTAACAAGATATTAGGACTCTACGGGTAAATTATTCATGAAAAAGAAAAACATTAAATTACCACAAAATAGCACTTCAGAGGCAGAAACATACTTCTGCAGAGTTCAAGATGACGTTAGAGGAACCTCAGGGTTGAGATGTGATCCCCAATTCTGGGAAAAAAGCAAACAAACCATTCCCTAAAGAGTTATAAAGGAAAAGGGAGTGGCGGTGGCAGACAGCTGAGAACTTACAGCCATTTCTGAAGCTTCCCTGTGATTCTGGATGCCGTCACACTGGATGCATTTCAGTGCTGTCAGCACCCTCTCCACGGGAGACCCTCTCCATCCAGTATGTCATTATGCTCCTCTTATGTCTAGGAGTATACCCTACACAAAGTAGTGGGTACTGACTCTGCTTAACTATCCGGGGACTAATAAATACAGAGTAAGCACTCGCTTCTTGGATAGCAGAGATTTAAAGATCAAAAAGAAAAAAAAAAAAGGCGGTTGGTGGGAAACCAGCATACACCCTATTCCATTTCTAATCTGGAGAGCACAGAGGCGTGTGATCATGTGTCATCATCGTTGTCTTCTTTTACTTCTTTCCTGTTTTCTCTATTTTGGTTGCTCAGAATTCATCCCTCATCCTACCAGCAGCTTCATTTCTTTTTTGGAAACCTGTGCCCCCTCCACTGCAGGCAGTTAGGCCGTCAACCCAGCTGCACTCACTCCTGCTCCAGGAACCAGTGGCCAAGAACCCAGGGCCTTCCTCCACCCAACCCAGTAGAGTGAGGGGGCAAGACGTATGATCTGGGCCTCGCCAACTGGACAGACACCTTCCTGAAAACCAGTCGCGGTGGCTCATGCCAGTAATCCCAGCACTTTGGGAGGCCAAGGTAGGTGGATGTCTTGAGCCCAGGAGTTTGAGACCAGCCTGGGCAACATGGCAAAACCTGGTCTCTACAGAAAAAATACAAAAATTAGCCAGATGTGGTGGCTCATACCTGTAGTCCCAGCTACTAGGGAGGCTGAAGTGGGAGAATGGCTTAAGTCTGGGAGGTGGAGGTTACAGGGAGCCATGATCATGCCACTACATTCCAGCCTGGAAAAAGGGCAACCCTGACTCAAAAACAAACAAACAAGCAAACAAAAAACAATGAGCTCCTTCAGGGGAAAAAAAAAAACAAGCAGGAGATGATTCTCTCTGTAGCAGAAGCTGTACCTATGACCAGACCTTCCCAGCTTTAAGTATGCTGTCCTCTAGCACTGGCTTCCCAGACTCTGGAATTCCTTGCCCGTGACCAGCAATGTTTCTTCAGTTTGTCTCTCTATTCTAGGAGCTTCTTGTAACCTTCCAAAACACTTCAACTGAGTTACTCGGATTTGATTTCTCTTTGTGAACAAAAAATCCAAAGTCACCCTTACAAAGAAAAAGACAGTGATACATTTGTCAGGATTAGACTCAAGTACCAGTGATGGAAAATATCCAAACAGGAGTAGCTAAAACAGGATACTTCTTGTAACTTGTAACTTCTCTCTGCCACTAATACAGTTCAGAGGTAGGGAAGTCTGGGATGGTGGGACATTTCATCGTATCAAGGTTCACATGGTGCCTCTGAACAAAGGACAGAAAGGTAGCCCTCCTGGTGGAAGGAGCCCTGCAAGTGTATGGTTTAGCAAACGTATGATCCTTTTGTGGTAAGTAAAAGGCCCAACCTTTCTCTAAGAACACAACTTGAGAAACAGAGCCTGGAATTCCTTCCCCCAGTAGCAGACCTCTCTGCAAGAAATACTCTGCACAACTGAGTATCTACAGCTGCCAGGCTGCTTCTATCTTGTGGCTCTCCCATCTTCGGTACATAGTACCAATCTTGTGGTCCCATCATGGATGCTTAAGACCCAGCCATTGTATTCACATTCCAGCTATCAAGGAGGAAGACGAGACTAAGGACATGACCGTCTTCCACTGAAGAAACATCCTAGAGGTTGCACACTTAAACCACCACTAACTACAAGGGACGATGAAGGTTTGTCGTTATTCCTTGCAGCTATGGGTCCACCTAGAAAAACATGGCTTCTGTTATGGAGAAATAATAGAAGACAATCAGCAACCTCTAGTCCACTATCCAAGGTTCAGTTAATATACTGGCCTAAGACTAAAGATAGGCTGTGGCCTCTGCTTGAGGTTTGCAGAAACGTGGCACAGTTAACATCTCACAAAATATATTAATAGTCATAGAGCTCACATTTTAGAAAGCCAGAAAAGACATATTAGAAGGGATTTTGGAGATCATTCAGTTCAAATATCTCATTTGGATATTAATGTTTCATAACATATATCACTTTCCACAGATATGTAATGCTGTATTTTTAAAACGCGGCATTATCATTCATTTGTAACCTAGCAATCTCTTTGTTAATTATTACAACAAATGCTTTAATGCCTTTTTAACATTTAAATCACCCGTGCAATTAGCACAATGTCTAATAACAAATGGAAATGGGCACATAACTTTTGTACGCCATTTAATAAGAGTGTGGATGCCTCATTGCCACATAATAGATAAGGTGACCACCTTCTACAAACCAATAATGGGACACGCTGCCTGCTGTAGACAGGATGATGGTAACTGCTGAATGCTGCGGCCAGCATGTAAAATCTGGGACTCTGTTTAACAAGTATTACCTTTAGAAAAATCATATTATATTACATTTGAGGGAGGGCTAATAAAAATTGGAATAACCTGAATTTAAGGTCCATGGAGAAGGGGAAGGGTATTTTTCTGCCTCATTCTCTACTATAATCCTCTTGCCTAACAAAGCAGGTTACAATACATATAGAGGCTTAAAAATATTCGATGTTTCAGCTCGGGCACGGCGGCTCATGCCCATAATCCCAGCACTTTGGGAAGCCAAGGCGGGTGGATCACAAAGTTAGGAGTTTGAGACTATCCTGGCCAACATGGTGAAACCCTATCTCTACTAAAAATACAAAAAAAAAAAAAAATCAGCTGGGCGTGGGGGCATGTGTCTGTAATCCCAGCTATGCGGGACGCTGAGGCAGGAAAATCACTTGAACCAGGGAGTTGGAGGCTGCAGTGAGCCGAGATCGCGCCATTGCACTCCAGTCTGGCGACAGAGTGAGACTTCGTCTTAAAAAAAAAAAAGAATATAATAACATCACTAACTTTGTATCTGATGGGCCGTATCCTTCTCCAGAGTAAAACTTTTCTAATGTTTTAGAGACAGACAAATGTCAATTCATGCGGTAGCAATGGGGGAAGGTGAAAGGTGAGTGATAAGAAACTAAAGAGAAAACTTGTAAATTGGTTCCTTCTAGATTCTAGTTATCAGCCCTTTGTCAGATGTACATATTGCAAAAATTTTCTCCCATTCTGTATGTTGCCCATTCATTCTGATGATAGTTTCTTTTGCTGTGCAGAAGCTCTTTAAAAAGTGGGCAAAGGATATGAACAGATACTTCTCAAAAGAAGACATTTATGCAGCCAACAAACATAAGAAAGTCCTTAATCACTGGTCATTAGAGAAATGCAAATCAAAACCACAATGAGATACCATCTCACACCAGTTAGAATGGCGATCATTCAAAAATCAGGAAACAACAGATGCTGGAGAGGATGTGGAGAAATAGGAAGGCTTTTACACTGTTGTGGGAGTGTAAATTAGTTCAACCATTGTGGAATATAGTGTGGCTATGCCTCAAGGATCTAGAACCAGAAATACCATTTGACCCAGCAATCCTATTACTGGGTATATACCCAAAGGATTATAAATCATTCTACTATAAAGATACATGCACACATATGTCTCTTGCAGCACTATTCACAATGGCCAAGACTTGGAACCAACACAAATGTCCATCAATGACAGACTGGATCAAGAAAATGTGGCATATATACACCATGGAATACTATGCAGTCATAAAAAAGGATGAGTTCATGTCCTTTGCAGGGACATGGATGAAGCTGGCAACCATCATTCTCAGCAAATTAACACAGGAAGAGAAAACCAAACACCACATGTTCTGAGTCATAAGTGGGAGCTGAACAATGAGAAGACGCGGACACAGGGAGGGGAACAACACACACTAGGGCCTCTCTAAGGGTGGGGGGTTAGCATATGATGGGTTGATGGGTATAGCAAACCACCATGGCACGTGTATACCTATGTAATAAACCTGCACGTTCTGCACATGTATCCCAGAACTTAAAGTACAATAATAATAATAAAAAGTAAAGAGAAAACTATGTGAACAAGGGTCTAAAAGAGAGGTGTCCAATCTTCTAGCTTCCCTGGGCCACACTGGAAGAAGAAAGACTGTCTTGGGCCACACATAAAATACACTAACCCTAACTATAGCTGATGAGCTTAAAAAATGCAAAACAATCTCATAATGTTTTAAGAAAGTTTACAAATTTTTGTTGGGCCTCATTCAAAGCCATACTAGGGTACATGCTGCCCTGGGCCACAGGTTGGACAAGCTTGGAATGACCTGGGGCCACTTATTAGTCAAGAGACTAACAGAAGTTTCTTCTTACATCTAAGCCTTCGTTTACTTACTTTTAAAATGGGGCTACTATTATCTAACCTCATAGGACTACTGTATGTGTACTACATGAGATTCAACGTGGAAAGGGTCTAGCACAAAGCCTGGCACATAGTGAAATATCAATATTTTTTGATGCTAATTATCATTTAAATAAGGAAGAGATTTAAATGTAGATCTAACCACACTTAAGATTAAAACATAAACGTAGAAAAGGCTTTTCTTTCATACTAGCTGTTTCCATTTTCAGACAGCCATTTCCATCATACTTTAAATTCCTTCATTATCAAAATAAAAGCTTTCTGTGCTTAGTGCATGATTTTGTCATGCAACAAACCTATGGCTCAAACTCGAAGGGGATGCTACTACTACCAATATATGGAGTGAGACACTATCACAGTTCCTTCGCAAACACCCACAAGTCCTGGCTCATCCTTCCAGCTCAATGTTACTTCTAGCGTGGTTCCAGGAACAGCAGCATCAGCAGCACCCAGAAATGCCAATTCTCAGGCCCCAACCCAGACCTTGGGAATAAGGCCCAGCAATCTACATTGCATACAGCCCTCCAGGTGATTCAGGGCCCTGCTCAAGTTTGAGAACCACTGGCCTAGCTAACTTGCACAGTGAAAAGACTTCTTTTCAGTCTTAGGAAATGAAGGAGTAATAGTCAAGAGGAGGCACTGCAAAATTTTTCCTTACAGGGCTAGATAGTAAGTATCTTAGGCAAGAAGTCAAGATTAGGTAGGAGTTTATGGAACCATTTAAAATGCAACCATTTAAGGCCAGGCGCGGTGGCTCATGCCTGTAATCCTAACACTCTGGTAGGCCAAAGCGGGCAGATCACCTGAGGTCAGGAGTTCGAGACCAGCCTGGCCAACATGGCGAAACACCCTCTCTACTAAAAATACAAAAATTAGCTGGGCGTGGTGGTGCGTGCCTGTAATCCCATCTATTTGGAAGGGTGAGGCAGGAGAATCGCTTGAACCCAGGAGGTGGAGGTTACAGTGAATTGAGATTACATCACTGCACTCTAGCCTGGGCAACAGAGCGAGACCCCATCTCAAAAAAATAAATTAATTAAAAACAAATAAAATTAAAAATAAAATGCAACCATTTAAAAATATGAAACCCATTCAAAGCCAATGAGCCATATGGCCAAGAGTTTTGGGTCAGACTGACACGTCACCTGCATTATCTGGCTTATACTGCTATCAGCTATATCCCCAGCAGGCAAGCTCTACCTCAGTGGCCTCATCTGCAAAATAGAGACAATAGCTCTGACTCAGTGGGACTCTGGGAAGGATGAAAACACTAAATGAACTTGAAGCACAAAATGCTGCAGCACAGACATGCATAGTACTGAAATTAACATGCCTGCAGCTGGTTGCATTGTTTTTACTGTAATCTTACTACCAGTGTTTGCTTCCTTCCGACAGGTGTAGAATCAAAACTGTCCAAACCTTGTGACATTTTAAAAATTAACCTGTTTAATTTTGGTTTAGGGCAAGTCCCCTTGAAAGGCTCTAAACCACCTTCCCAGTCACATGAAAAATAAGTTTCCAAAATATTTTTCAGAAATCCAGACTAGTATCGTCCATTCAGAAATAAAAGTTTATGCATTGCTCAATTTAACATTTGCAGAGAGCCCAGTTCATTAGGGAAGAACTAAGAAGTCAAAGCTTTGGTGAGCTAATGATACCCGAGTTGGGCTGTGAAAGATGCCCAGTGTCCTGAGGCTCCTGAGACACTCCTGGAGGCAAGTCACTGCTTCCATCATGACTCTAAGACATCATGCTCTCTTCACCAGTACAGAAGACTGACTATTCTAAGTTGCCCTGACATAGTGACTGAATGTTTTTCAATGAACTTAGATCACCAGTTGGCTGGGATGTGCAGAAAGGAGGACAGTCCTTTCATACTTTGTTAGTAGGAGCAGCACAAAGTGACACAGCAATCTGGGGAGGCAAAGTATCCATAAAAAATAAAAATAACCACTGGGCACAGTGGCTCACACCTGTAATCCCAGCACTTTGGGAGGCCAAGGTGAGTGGATCCCTTTAGCTCAAGCTCAGGACCAGCCTGAACAACATGGCAAAACCCCATCTCTACAAAAAATACAAAACTAATCTGGTCATGGTGGTGTGCACCTGTAGTCCCAGGTACTCAGGAGGCTGAGGTAGAAGGAACCAGGGAGGTCAAGGCTGCAGTGAACCATGTTCACACCACTGCACTCCAGCCTAGGCAACAAAGTGAGACCCTGTCTCAAACATAATAATAAAATAGGCATTAAAAAATGAAAGTATCTGGCCAGGCGTGGTGGCTCACGCCTGTAATCCCAGCACTTTGGGAGGCCGAGGCAGGTGGATCACAAGGTCAGGAGATCGAGACCATCCTGACTAACATGGTGAAACCCCGTCTCTACTAAAAACACAAAAAATTAGCCGGGCATGGTGGTGGGTGCCTGTAGTCCTGGCTACTCGGGAGGCTGAGGCAGGAGAAAGGCGTGAACCTGGGAGGCAGAGCCTGCAGTGAGCCAAGTTCGCGCCACTGCACTCCAGCCTGGGCGACAGAGCAAGACTCCATCTCAAAAAATAAAAAAAAAATCCTTAAATACTATGACAGTAAAGTTGATGTGTCAACTTGACTGGGCCAAGGTCCCCAGATATTTGGTCAATTCATTATTCTGGGGATGTCCTGGAGGGTGTTTTGGATGAGATTAACATTTGAATTGACAGACTGAGTAAAAAGCACATTGCCCTCCCTAACGTGGGTGGGCTCACCTAATCAGCTGAATGCCTGAACAGAATAGAAAGTCTAACCTTTCCCCCTAATGAGAGATAATTCCTCCTGCCTGACTGCCTTAAAGCTGGGGCCACATTTGTTTCTTGCCTTTGGACTGAAATAGAAAAAAAAAATCAGCTTGTTCTGGGTCTTGAACCTGCTGGCCTTGAACTGGAACTACACCATTGGCTCTCCTGGGTCTCCAGCTGGTCCACAGGCAGATCTTGGAACTTGTCACCCTCCATAAACCGATGAGCCTATTGTTATAACAAATCTTTCTTTCCACATAGATCCCATTGGTTCTATTTCTCTGGAGAACACTGACGGATACAAATACTAACTAAACTTCTGTGCATTTAATCATAAGTAAAAATGCATATGTGCATGAAGATGCATGTATTACTTTTATTTTTTTCATGTTATTTGTAATAGAACAAAACCATGAACAGCTACATTCTCCATAAACTGTGAAATATCTATACTACGGAAAACTACGTAGCAGTTACTATAACAACAATAAAGACCCTATCTATGGAATGACCTGTATAGACTACTAATAGATATTAAGTAGAAAAAAGAATAGGCTAACAATACGAATATATCATACATGAAACATGAAAATTAGGTATTTCCCCATATGTAAATGCACAGTAAATGTGTAAAATTCACAGCAGTTATCTCTGAAAGGAATCTGGAACTAGGAGGGGTAGGTTAAGTATGCTTCATGTATTTTTAAATTTTGTTAAACTTCAATGTATTTTGCTTTCCAGTTCAAAATAATAATAATAATAATGGCCAGGCGCAGTGGCTCACGCCTGTAATCCCAGCACTTTGGGAGGCCGAGGCAGGCGATCACCTGAGGTCAGGAGCTCGAGACCAACCTGGCCAACATGGTGAAACCCCATCTCTACCAAAAATACAAAAATTGGCCAGGCTTGGTGGCAGGCGCCTGTAATACCAGCTACTCGGGAGGCTGAGGCAGGAGAATCGCTTGAACCTGGGAAGCGGAGGTGGCAGTGAGCCAAGATCGCGCCACTGCACTCCAGCTGGGGGACAAGAGCAAAACTTCACCTCAAAAATAAATAAATAAATAAATAAATAAATAAATAAATAAATAAATAAATAATGTACTTGCACATTCAGATAAAAATCAAAGAAAGAAAATGAGTTAATGTCGTTTCTGCATTCTCCAAAGCAAGGAATTTGGGCTGTTCGCTTCATGCATATTTAAAAAAAAAAAAAAAAAAGCTTCCTTTATAGATATTATCTCACTATATATATTCCAATTATTAGTAAGAGAAATAGGTCAGGGTGTTGCTTTAAGTTGCAGGTGCAGCTCATATTGGTCACTTACTCAATGGGAAAGTTCCCAGCTGTATTCTGTACATTTTCCCAGGTTCTTTTTTTTTTTTCCCCAAGGTGTTTCTGGGTTTTTCTTTTTTTTCTTCTTCTTCTTTTTTTTTTTTAATGATAGTTAGCCCACAATTTTAAAAGCTCTCTTTAAGGCATTGCAAAGTGTCAATAGATGGCAAGCATTTAATCTTGCCTGCATTACTGAAATCACATTCCTCATAATCAACCATTTTTCTGCAGACCTGAAGTGGGGAGGACACTTGGGGGACTTGCTCTTTTCACAACATAACTGTCCCTTACGGCACATGCAAACAGAACAATATGAAACAATAAGCAGATGGGAGGTACAACATCTTAGGGAAAATAGGAATATGCTTGTGTATTGCTACAATCTTGCCAGCCACTTCAGGAAGGTCAAAAGCAAAAGATAAAAAAGAGGAGAGCAGGGAAAATGGAAGCTGAATGCATTGAAGAGGGCACCTCATGGCCTCTGCTCAAGCATCAGTCCTCCCCAAGAATGATGAACACGGGGTACCACTGTTCATTTATTCAGTCACCCTAGCAATAATAAACATTTAATCCCTACTATATGCAGTGAAACAAATGGAGCAGCCTATGATGACATCGTTCCCGGGTCCTGGTAAAATTACCAAGAATAAGACCCATTACACCTGATTCATTTAACATAAACAACTCTTCTTTATTCCACGGTTATGCTCCTCCTACTCCTTTGGTGACAGAAAGGATAGTAAACAGTATGTTTTATTTTCTTTAAACACCTCTATTGGACAAACTTAAAAGTTATTTAACTTTACAGTAGGCCTCCAGTTTTATTTTAAAATGGTCCACAAAATCCAAAGCCTGAAACCCCCGACAAAATAGCAAACTTGAGCAAATAATGGAGAATAAAAGAAGAATCAGAATCTACCCATTCTCCCAACCTCCAACTTCCTCTTCCAACAAACAAAATCCATCAGATACTGCTGTTCTGCTCCCTGCTTTCCAAGTGCCTTTTCAGAACCGTAATTTCCACCTGTTCTTCACACCCAGTACAGGCATCTTCACTAACTTAACTTCAACTGTCAGGTGCCCCAAGGGCCCCTTCTTAGCGGATGCCTATGGGCTTTGTGGTCATTAACAGGTGATGAGCAAATACCTGGGGCTCAGCCACCCAAAGCTCTTCAATGCATGTGTGTTTTTTTTTTTTTTTTTTTCATCCCAGGCAGCTAAGGTCACTGTCCAGCACCTGTGCTCACACCTCCAGCAGGCTGGGGTTCTCCCAGGAGCTGCCTGGCTTTAACATGATTTAACAGGTCTGCTCTCAGCAAGGATCTATTTGCAGGAAGCCAGGGAAGCTGAGCTGCAAATGAGCAGGTAGCCAAAACTGTCAAATTGCAAGGGCCAGGGGCGGGGGCCAGGCAGAAGCTACTGTTCTTCAAGAAGGTGGTGGCTATTCATCCTACCTAAATAAATGTAGTTCATCTCAGAAAGTGTATCAATAATTCAGTAAGCAGGAGAATGGGAACAAACAGACCTTTGCTAACGGGGCTTTGTTAGCTTTCTATTTTTGTTTCCATCAATGGGGCACTAGGCAGGGAATTATGGCTTTCTCAAAGGAGTTTTTCTTTTTTCTTTTTTCTTTTTTTTCTTTTTCTGAGATGGAGTCTCCCTCTGTCTCCTAGAATGGAGTGCAGTGGTGCAATCTCGGCTCACTGCAAGCTTCGCCTGCTGAGTTCACACCATTCTCCTGCCTCAGCCTCCCGAGTAGCTGGGACTACAGCCGCCTGCCCCCGCGCCCAGTTAATTTTTTGTATTTTTAGTAGAGATGGGGTTTCACCGTGTTAGCCAGGATGGTCTCGATCACCTGACCTCGTGATCCGCCCACCTCAGCCTCCCAAAGTGCTGGGATTACAGGCGTGAGCCACTGTGCCCAGCCAGGAGTTTTTCTTTAAGTCAACAGCCACCAGGTGTTTTTTCACTGTAGCATTTAGAAGAGAATTTAACATAACACTAGTGGTTCTCAAAGTCAAAGTGGGTGGGGATTGGGGGTGGTGATTTTGCCACTCCAGGGGACATTTGGCAATACCTGGAGACATTTTTTTGTTGTCACACTGGAGCTATCTAGTGAACAGAGGCCAAATTGACACAAACTTGTATTTGTTTTTCAAAGAAGAGGGTCATCCAACAGATTACCAAGAAAAGGTGAAAAATCCTTGATGTAATCCTATGCCCCCCATTTTACAAATGCTTAACACCTTACAATGCACAGCAATTATCTGGCCCAAAGTGTCCAATAGTGCCCAAGCCCAGAAACCCTGTGTGGACTCATTTAAAGCCCCAACAATCCTAAATGGTAGGTACAGTCACTATACCCTTTTTACAACAGGACAAACTGAAGTACAGTTTTTAGTAACTGGCCCACAAAAACCTGGCTGTCTACCTCCCGAACCTGGCTTCCCAGACAACCAATTTGTGTCTCTCCTTATATACTACTCTGGCCTTGCAGACAACCAATTTGTACCTCTCCTCTCCATGGCAATTCACCAAATCAGATCCTATCCCTACTGGAAATCCTATGGGGGAAAAGCTGGAATATGACTTGTTTACCTCTCCACCCTCACAGCACAAGCCTTCCTCAGAGAGGAAGTCCACAAACATAAGTTATTTAAAGTGTAATCAATAGTATATCCAGCTCGCTTTTGTTGCAGGTAGACCATGGAGTGTCATTTTCATTTTAACTATAACGCTATATATTGCTGTCCAGAACAATAAACTTGGTGTAATAAAAGACTTCTCCAAAATGCAGAGAGCTGAACTTTCATTAATAATAGAATTGGGAATATCCTTTATAATTAAGAAATCCCGAGCTAACAGGTATCAACAAGCCCATATGAAATGGGTTTGAAATTTACACAGATTTGTATTTGTTTTTCAAAGGAGAAGGCCATCCATCAGATTACCAAGAAAAGGTGAAGCTTCACTGATACAATCCTATGCCCCCTACTTTACAAATGAGCGAGGCAGGAGAAACTAAGTGGCCTTCCCAAGGCTATACAGCCAATTAGCACCAAGGGAGCATGAAAAGAGATAGCATCAAGTCCCCCAGCCCTGTGGAATGCCTGAGAAATACCGTTTTTGGTTTCCAAATCTGGATCACTCCACCATTAATGCCAATACTACGAAATAAAGCCAAAAGAGAAGAAGTGTTAGTCTGGTTAACACAGCTACTCTCTCAACACCAATCTTGAGGAATTTGACATTACTATAACTGATTTCTTCACAACCCTTTCGGCTAAAGCAATACTGATAAGATGCATTCTTCTGGTGTCCTTTATCTATTTTCCAGAACGGCATCAGTCTGAAAATGATAGGCAGTTTAATGGTGTGGCGCCTATGTAAGTGGGGCAAACACAAGCTGCTAAGAACCATCTTAAAGTGCCAGTCCACTGAACTTTCATATGGGGAAAAAAATTAAAAAAGATTCAACTTCCTTACCTGGGGAGAAATACAGGTTTTTAAATTACAGGCAGCAGCAGAGGGTAGTAGTAAAGAGCCAAGGCTCTGCCTATAGAGAATCAAGGTTCAAATGCAAGTTCAGCACCCACCATATGAATTACATTTAACCTTATCCCTCACGGTAGGCACCAGAGGGAACTGCGTACAAATGTGCACCAACAGGCATTTACAAGATCGCTCTATACAGCTTTATTCATGAAAGCCTAAAACTGGAAAGAACTCAAAAGGTCTAACAAGAAGAAAACTGGCAAACTGTTGTATAGTTGTATAATCAATAAAGAGTAAGTACCTCACAACATCACGTGTGAATTTCATAGACTTTAATGTTGAGCAAAAGCGGACAGACCCAAAAGAGTTCCACAAGTTATGTGGGCAAATCTATCCATATGGTGAGTGGAAACACAATAGTGGTTACCTGGTGGGGGGCCTGGTGGGGGGTTGGGAAAAATGACAGATGTGCCTGGAATGCTGGAAAGTATTCCATCTTGATCTGCAAGGCAGTCACTCAGGTGAAAGCAGTAACACCTACAGAAACACACTAAGCCACGCACTTAAGATTTGTAAAATTTACTGTGTGTGTGTGAGTGTGCATGCGTGTATAAACATTTTAACTCAAATTAAATTTTTTAAATTGTTTAATGAAAAGTTTTGTAAAAATGTAACTCTCCATAAGAGGGACTTAAAGCCAGTTACTTTATTTCCTGGTCCTCAAATTCCTCTTCTCTAAAATGAAGAAAGTAACAGTTCCTATTCTCAGCATGTTAGGGTCAATATTAAAAAAGGTAAGGATGGGTGAAGTCTTAGCAGGATGTACCAAAGCACACAGACTACTATTCATGGCCAGGCATGGTGGCTCACACTTGTAACCCCAGCACTTTGGGAGGCTGAGATAGGCAGATCACTTGAGGCCAGTAGCTCAAGACCAGCCTGGCCAACATGGGGAAACCCTGTCTCTACTAAAAATACAAAAATTATCCAGGTGTGGTAGCACTTGCCTGTACTCCTAGCTACTCTGTAGATTGAGGCAGGAGAAACACTTGAACCCAGGAGGCTGAGGTTGCAGTGAGCCGAGATCCCGCCACTGCACTGCAGCCTGGGTAACAGAGTGAGACCCTGTCTCGAAAAATAAATAAATAAATAAAGCACATAGGCTACTTTTTTCTTTCCTTCCTTCCTCCTTCCTCCCTCCCTTTCCTCTCTCTCTGTCTTCCCTTTCTCTCTCTCTCTCTCTCTCTTTTAGACAGGGTTTGGCTTTGTTGCCCAGACTGGAGTACAGTGGCACTGACTTCAGCCTCGACCTGCTGGGAGCTCAGTTGATCCTCCCACCTCAGCCTCCTGAGTAGCTCAGACAACAGTCACGTGCCACCACACCTGGATAATTTTTATATTTTTAGTAGAGGTGAGGTTTCGCCACGTTGTCAAGGCTGGTCTTGAACTCCTGGGCTCAAGGGATCCGCTCACCTTGACCTCCCAAAGTACTGGGATCACAGGTGTGAGCCACTGTGCCCAGCCTTCAATTATTTCTATCACCATCATCATGATAACAATTCTTAGAAACGTTTCTGCACTCACTTCTTTTCATTATTATACTGTAGAAGAATTAGCCACTAAATACGGGGTTTTTCCTCTTCTGCCTTTATGCAAAAAGTTTTCAGATATTACTATTATAATCATATGAAAGCAGAGATGGAACATAAATAAGAAAATGTGACCTGAGTCTCCTCAAACTCATAGCTACCAGAGATCTGAAAATTAAACAGCACTAGCCCAGCAGTATCCTGTGCCTTGCATCCAACGTGATATTGAGGAGTTGTCAGATACCTTGTTAGCAGTGGGTGCAAATGTGAGAAGTATCACACTGCTATTCTGCATGTTCTGACAAGACCATGAGGAAACACAGTCCCCAAAGAATCAGAGAGCTCAGCGTGCAACCTGATTAATCACCAGAGGAAAAAGCCCGTATGGTGTGATGGTGGACTGCTCCGTGAAAACACAAGAAGAAATACGCAGCCAGCCTTAGAACAAAGGAGCAAGCAAGGAGGGCAGGGAGATTGAGGGTAAAGCTCCCACTGCATAGGTTTCCAGAAAACCAGGAGTCTTTCCCTCCTAGACTATCTTCACTTCCTTGCTAATTGCTGGGATTCCTTATACGGTAGGGCCTTTTGACCTGGATAGGGGCAAAGCTTACAGCTGTAGCTTTAATGACAGGGATGCACATTTGTTTCTATCAGAGTGGGTAGGATGTTTTACATGTATTTCCTGTGGAGTATAAAAGTAACAGATGTAATAAATGGGAAAGGGATGTATACCCAGAATGAAAATGATGCAGCTGAACATGAGTGTCAAAAAAATAGGGGGATTTTTTCTTCTACATTCAGAAGAGAAAACCCAAAATGTGAACATTCTGGAACAAGGCTAAAATTGTTTCCTTGACATTGTTGTTGTTGTTTTTGAGAAGCCCTGGAGTTGAGCCTCCCAAAACAGTCAAGTTCACTTCACTTGGAAGATTCCAAATACATACTCATATCCTCACTGAAGTATCACGGCTGGAAGAGGTAAATTAAACACAAATATGTTATAATGGGTAATAAAAGTAGGCAACCAGGGAATTCATTGAGCCCAATTTAGTTATAAATTTCCTTTAAAGTTAAGCTAAATATAAAGAAAAGGCAATTAGGTACAAGCTTTTAGTACTGTGCTGAATTATTTTAATATTCATTTCTATCTAGTCAGGACTGTGAGAAATCTTACTGTGAAACATTCTCAGCTTATTTGCAGCTTTATCCCCCAATCTATTTACCTGCAGGTATCCAAGAAGAAAACAGATCTGGATGAAATAATTTTGCCTTTATGAGAAAAATCTCACATATATAGGTTCATATGAGGATCCCACAGCATTGTTCTAGCAATGTGACAGTTGACTTATTTCTTGGTTGAAAAGCCAAGTTTTAGCAGCATATGGAAATCCTTGGGGGGTAGAGAGAAGAATAAGGAGACTTTGGGTATGAAAACTCCTCAGATTTTCAGAGCCACCCGTTCACTATATAAAGATCAATTCCGAGAGGACCACACAGACCCCCTCACCACTGCCAAGAACCCAGAATCCCAGATATCATTGACGCAAAGTTCAAGGGCCCTCAAAATTTAAGTATGAAAAATATTTGTTCTTGAAAACCCTCTAGAAAAGTTATTTCAAAAGCAGCCCCTCTAAGGTAGAGTCTCCTTTTGTATTTAACCTTATTTTCTTGGAGCTTTTCAAGTGTTTCAGTTTTATGCAAATCATTCTTTTAGGCTTCTTTTGTCATCACAGACATTTTCCTGTTCTGAAGCTAGCTTCTTTTGTTCCCTTTTACTCCAATGAATTCAGACTATCTCCTGGCTATTGTTTCTCCACAGTAGTAAAACTCTATTGTGATGCAGCAGCAGACAATTCAAGCCAAGGTGACAATCATTTCAGAAAATAAAGCAAACCTGCTTTCATAAACACCTACCACATGACTAAATATGCCTTCTACAGCAGGGGGAAGCAACAGACACTGAAATGTTCACTTTTAGCTCAGAAAAAAAGATGACAAAGAAACTCTGAAATAGTAGGTAAAAGCAGCTGCCATTCACAAGGTAATACCTAACTTAATTTCCCTTAATGATGTCTATAGGACAGAGGTTCTTAAACTGTGGTCCAAAGACCCCTGTGGGTCCCCAAGATACTTTCAGGAGGTGCAAGTGAATTTTCATGAGACAATATGACTTACAATATCACAACAGATTGAATGTAAAAGCAGTTAGGAGAATCCAGCTGTCTTCTGCTGAGGCAGACATTAAAAAGATTTGCAAAAATGTAAATCATTACCACTCTTCCGACTGCAATTTGCTGTTTTGAAAAATAATTCTGTTTTATAAAAATGTGTTATTTATGTTAATATGCTATGGTTCTATTAGTTATTTTAAATGAATTAACAATTTTTTAATTTGTCAGTTAAATTTTTTACAACAGTAAATATCCACAGATATGACTCACATAAACAAAAGCTCTTTCAAGTCCTATTCAATAATTCTTAAAGAGTATAAAGGAGATTTGAAATTAAAAGGTTTCAGAACCACTACTACGTAAGGATTAGCCAACTATGTCCCATGGGCCAAATCTATCCTGCCTGGTTTTGTAAGAAAGGTTGTATTGACAGACACAGCTACAGTGGTTCACATACTGTTCTCAGGCCAAATCCAGCCTGCCTGTTTATGTAAATAAAGTATTACTGGAACAAAGCCATATCAATTCATTTACGTATTATCTATGTCTGCTTTCCTGCTACAAGGGCAATGTTGAACAGTTTTAACAGAAAAGGTATGACCTGCAAAGTCTAAAACATTTTCTTTTTTTTTTTTTTTTTTTTTTTGAGACGGAGTCTCGCTCTGTCACCCGGGCTGGAGTGCAGTGGCCGGATCTCAGCTCACTACAAGCTCCGCCTCCCGGGTTTACGCCATTCTCCTGCCTCAGCCTCCCGAGTAGCCGGGCGAGGTGGCGGGCGCCTGTAGTCCCAGCTACTC